>NC_137927.1:26679688-26682188 GCF_963457725.1 Sprattus sprattus
GATTATCCTTTCAACCATTGACTGTGATCACACCAATCAATTGCTTAGAGAACATTCTGCAACACTGGAGCCCAACCTGCTGCAGCTCCTCAGAGCCGTAACGGTTAGTCCACTCCGACTGCTGCTGACCAATCTCACCGCAGCCAGAACCACGTCTGGAAGCACTGAGGAGGCCAATGCAGCGAGAGGCCAGATCCTATTTAAGAGGCAACACCTGCAGGCACTAAAACAATACAGTAAAAAGAGCTCAACTTTAATCGCGCTCGTGGCTTTAAAACGTTCTGCCGTGTCTGTAAACGTCAGTGGCTTTCCCCCGGACTCGGTAACAGAAGACGGCCGGTCGGAGTGTTCTCAGGAGATCAGTTGTCTGAGAACGCCGGTGACATCATGGACGTGGTATTACGGAGCGGGGCCCGAGTGGTTTTTCGGGAGGGTGATTCACAGAATATGGGGCTGACCAAGTAAAACAAACAGAATTCAAGAACGCCATCAAAGCCGGGACACCGACACCAAGGGAACAATTAAACATCTAAGGGGTCTATGATGGCTAAGAAAACCCAGACACCTCATGGTGAGAGGACACACACACACACACACACACCGGGGAGATCCTGATATCGACCTCAAACGTAATGGGCCCCGACGAATCTGCCTGGTGTAATGAGAGACAGGATTTTTATTTTACATGGAACAAGAGACGCCCATCACTGCAGTGAGAAAGCCAAACTCTTTTTTTTTTTTTTTTTAAGATTCGTTTTTGGGCTTTTTATGCCTTTAATTACCAGAGCAGTGAAGATTGTGACAGGAAATGAGAGGTAGAAGAGGTGGGGAGAGGACAGGCGAAATGACATCGGGCCGGATTCGAACCCGTGACCTCCTTGAGCGTCAAGCCTGAATGTGGTCGGGGGCTACTGTTTGAGCCACAGTGCCCCCCGAGAAAGCCAAACTCTTGAGCAAAATATGAATACCAACTATTCACGGCACTGCTCGTCACGAGATGGATTAAATAGAAGTCAGTCACCATGATATGTTTACACTACATGGAAACACATTGCTCATCAGACAAGCTCTCCCACTTGACCTGCATTTCACACATAACTGTAGAAATCCATTAAGCTAATCCTGCACTGAGCCTTTGCACATTTTTGTATGAAGCCCGTCCGCCTATGATGGAGAAGTCTCTGCTCAGACCCCTTCCTTCAGTGGACGGGGGCAAGCCCTGGGCTGTGGCAGCTGCAGCCCCGCCTATGCTGGACCAGAGTCCCCCTGGCGTGACCTCACCGGGTCGTCCTGCTTGTTTAAAGGCACCGGCGGCGAGGCAAGGCGGCGGCAGCGTTCACTCATGCATTTCATTCCAAAGCAGAAAAATGAAGTGGCCAGATTTCAACAGAGGCGTTCTTTGTGTCTTCCACCATTAGACTCCAACTTCCTCTCTTCTTCTGCTCCAAACAGCCTCCCCCCACCCCAGCCTCCCCCCCACCCCAGCCAGAGGCACACTGTGGTGTTTATCTTATGGCTGATGACTTCCCTTTTGCTCGCCGACCTCACTCTGCTCGGAGTGTGTCCGGGGCCACGGAGAGAGGAGGGTGTGGAGCGCCCCCGCTAAATTAAAGGCATTTTTCTTCCGAAGGAGCGAAGTGAAACAAACTGTGCCGATCCCCTCCGACTTTCAGATGGGGTTTTAATGATTCATGCACAAATTCTGCCACTCCTAAACTTTTCACCTCACACATGCTTTTTATTTCTTTGCCACAGAACCCCTTCTTAGAGAAGGGGGGCAAGAGAGAGAGAGAGAGAGGCAGAGAGAGAGAGAAAGAGAGCCAAAGAAAGAGTGAGGATCAGTTGTGTGCTTCTCAGTGGAAAATAAGAGGAGCCCTAATTAAATTATGGAGGAGATGAACGCAAACGAGGTTGGGACTTCTCGGGGGAGAGGAGGAGAGTGTGCCATCTTGATGCTTGATAAGGGCCGCTGGCATGCCTGCCTGCTTGCCTGCCTGCCGCTCGGCCTGAGCAGACGCGGGGCATAAAGGTCCTTTCACATGAAACCTGAGAGGGTAATTACTCAAAGGGTTAGTGGGTCTCCTGAGCTTTTCCCCTGAGCGAGTCGAACAAAAGGCCTCTAAAAAACACAACTGAACAAATAATCTCAGCGAGAGAGAGAGCGGGAGAGAGGGAGAATCTCTCTGGCAACATTCAAGTCCGACTCAATCCTCCAGTCCTGTAGAGAGAATCTGTACTGCAGATGGCAAGTAATAGCGAAGAGCCTCCTATGTGGGGAATTTAAACAACAGTAACAAAAACCCACGGATAATGAGATCCTGATTGAAAAAAAAAAAAAAAAACACACCAAAAAAAACTTCAGAAGCCCTACTTCTGTTTGGAGTGCAGACCCAGTGGAGGTGTGTGTGTGGGAGTGTGTGTGAGTGTGTGTGGAGGTGTGTGTGCGAGTGCCCCAGGACCTGGCCTCGAAGCGTGTCTAGAGAACTGCACACGTGACTCA
>NC_137927.1:26689688-26699688 GCF_963457725.1 Sprattus sprattus
ATGACTGCTAACTCAAGCCCTCGCTCCATGCATAGGTGCGCCTGTATGGAAGTCCACACGTAGGGCGACCCACCATGCATTGCTTCTTCGGCACGTGGACTGAAAAGTCTGCACATTTGAACTCAGTGGACTTTAACACATTCTTTCCACTGTTTGTGCAGCCCCTGTAATGAAAAAAAAAAAAAAATAGAAATGTTTGAAATCCAGACTCCAGTCTGAATTATTTTTCTGTGCTTTGAGTCCACTGAATGTTTCCCCCTGACTACTGCACCAGAGAAGAGGGGACACATAAAGGACGACCATTTTGGAAGGCACAACTCTACCCCTGTGAACCACACTCCGGGAACATCCCAGGCTCTACTTAAGCAATAAGGTTCGAGAAGCAGTACTGTGTCGTCAATAATGTGAAAAGCACACCCCGTGACTCACTCTCAACCAATCAGAATGCTTGATTTCATCTACCCGTGTTATAATCATTGCTTAAGTTCACAGCACACAGGAAGGCCCACAGGGGGGCAACGAGCCACGCGTTACGTGTGCGACATAAGGAAAGGCCAGAAAGCTTTGTTGGACCGACGATGAAACAGTGTCTAGTTCAGGGCCACAAGACATCAGCGCAAGTTCTGAAAATATTCACACTGTCAAAGTGAAATTGTGATTGATAAGAGCCCAGCACAGTTCAAACCACCAAAAGTGTATTCATTGCCATGGTCTTCACAATATTTAACATACATGCCTATAAACACACATGAAAGCCAGCTCCATAATATATAACAGATGTTATTTATGTAGAATACAGTGGAAAGGTAAGTGAAGAGGTTAGTAGGGATGAGTAGCCCGATGTTCTCAAGGGGGAAAAAAAAGTCCTGTTACTGCTTATGCGGTGGAGAAAAGAACTGTATATGGCATCATCAGCAAAGTATTTTCTGCAAAAAAACGAAATACTTCAAGTTTAATGGCAAAACAGTCCCAGCCACACTCCAAACAGAAGAACTGGAGATAAAGTATTGATCCCACAATGACGATTCTTTAAAAAGTTAAACTGCTAATGATTGAATCTTTTTCAGAAATCAGCCAAGACGTCCATGAAACACAGATAGTAGTACATATTCAGAGTTAAATGAATAATCCCAAATGCCAAATCAACAAAATAATAGCAAAGACTCTAGATATTAGGAACCTTTGGGAACTGTCAGATGAGCTGTTTTGGCGACTACCTTGATTCATTCCCTTTAGCACTTCCAAGGAAACCAGGTGACCAGCAAGCCAAAGAACAAAGAGAGGAGTGTGACGGTGACAAGTGACAAGTAGATGTGACTTATTATCACAATAGTTTATCTATAGGGTGATGGCGATTCATAAACAGCACTAGCACTATTACAACCACCCTGGTTGTATTTGACATAAAAACAACATGTGCGCTTCAGTAGCCAGTGTTAGCAACAACGCCTTGAATGAACAGTGAAAACAAAACAAATATTTTTACGGACTTATTCCATTTACAGAGAGTTTGCGCTCCTTCTCACTTAAGGCCTATCTTCACCGAGCGAGGTATTCTAAAAACGGGTAAATGAGAGAAGGATATGTTCATCAGTGGAGTGAGTGCTACGCTGTACAATTCAGACAAATAATACTTATTGGGCACACTTTGCATTAAGGCCCTGATGACTGAAAGGCTACTGAATTATGTTATTCACTGTCTGTGCGGCATAGGGCGTAGTCGCATAGCCTACGTAGCCATTTGGCAGCATGTTTTGTTGTTGGTTAAATGATTGGTCAATTTAGTAACTAAGAGGTCAATGTTATGCAGTCAAACTGTAGAGATTAGAACAGAGGTCCCTGGCAGACGTTGGAAACCCAGATGTAGATTACATTTCAAAGAAGGAAGTGGCCGAATGCCTTCCTCAAAATAATTTCCATGGAACGTCTAACTTTTTGGTCACACACGCAGTCAGTCGCAGCTTAGTCCACCCCTCAAAGGTGCTTTATTCATCACCAGGTGAATGTGCAATAGTAATCAAAATAGCTTTATGCTCTGCCCTTCTTTGTTGTGCTTAAAGGCACCCAGTGCAACTTTCAAGGCTTAAAAATAAACATTCAATTTCTAGTCTTTTTTACACGTAGTAAGTTTCAATAACTCCATACCATTACATATCGACATTCAAGGAGCAAAGATGAGACGTCGTTGTGTGGTGAGAACTGATAGAAAACCGTAAACAACAACAAATCGCCGCCATTTTCCTCCCAAATCTTTATTTATTGGTGCCACCAATAAATAAAGCAGGATTCCAGTCAATAGAAAAATGGCCCACCGGCGATTGGTGTTGTGTACGATTTTCTATCAGTTCTCACCACACAACGACGTCTAATCTTTGCTCCTTTAATGTCGATATGTAATGGTATGGAGTTATTGAAACTTACTACGTGTAAAAAAGACAAGAAATTGAATGTTTATTTTTCGAGTCTCAAGCCTATAAAGTTGCACTGGGTGCCTTTAAGAAGCCACAGTGCACATCTATTACATTAGGACCCAGAGTATCTCAAATGGAAATGTCAACCAATAAACCAAAAATACAGAATAAAAAGATGAAAGACGGGGAACTGAGTTTACAACACTCTTCCTGCCAGGCCCTCAACACCCAAGGTCAATGGAGGACAGAATGCTGTCCTAATTACAGCATCCAGCCCCATCAATAACGCACAACTACAGAGAGAGGAGAACATGAGTGATGAGGACAAAAAACAGGAAGGGAGAGACACAGCTAAGAATCAGAAGATAAAGATAAAACAAAGCCAGACAGACATGGAGAGAGAGAGAGAGAGAGAGAGAGAGCGAGAGAGAGAGAGAGAGAGAGACAGAGAGAGAGCAAAAGGTGCACGTAGCGCCGGCGTTCTCCATCTCAGTCCCCTCAGGCAGCCCAGCGGGAGTCGCGCCTAACGCCGGAGAAATGAGAAGGAGGAAAAAGACAAAAAAAAACATCCAGCTACTCCACACCAAGTCTCAGCTCCAGGAGGCAGCCGGGAGGGGGGTGAGGGGGGGGGGGGGGGGGACTACTGTTTCCATAGCACTCTCACCTGGGCACAGGCAACACGGTGAGGCCAGCCGGAGTGAACAAAGGCATCCGCAAACAAAACCACTGCCAAACAACCGCGACGACAGCCACGGACAGAGAACAGGGGGCAGCCCTCGCCGAGAGAGGGAAAGAGGGTTTTTTTTTCGAGGTTAAGGGTTGGACGAGTGTGTTTGCTCTCGCGCTGCCAAGGGGTGCCAACGACAGGCGACAGCTCTCTGAAGTTCTTTGAGGGCACGCCACGGGAGGTGGCATCGCCTACAAGCTGGCACGGCTCCTGGAAAGCCATTCTGGGTCGGCTTTTGAAATGGCACCGCCGCCCGCAGCTGCTTTCTCAATCTGACGACGCGACAACGACGACAACCGGCTACTTATTAAACCCCCCGAACTATTAAAAGCGATCCGGTGGACGCGGTGCTGATTAGGAACCCCACAATGTCTTCAAGCCGCTCACCAGCTCCTTTCACGAGGCCACGAGGAACAAAAGGCTAAAATTAGACCCACAAAGACGATGATGTGGGGACAAAATGAAACGACCCAAAAAAGAAGAGAAGACATTCAAAGCATACACGCTTGTAAGAATGATTGTGCAAATCTCAGTTCGACAAAACCTCGGATGAAAACCGTCCACAATGGAGCCTTGGTGACACGAGGCATCATCCTCTTCTAATGAACCAATTACCTCCCATCAGAAACTCTATTACACTTACACACACACACACACACACACAACACACACACACACACACACACACACACACATCACTGGCACACACAACCCCTCAGACAGCAATCAGGAGATAACCCACCATTAGTGCCCAGGCCCTCTCATGCGCACAATATGCCCCGAGTGACTGACGGCTGAGGAGCCAGGGGGCGGGTGGAGGGGGTGGGTGGTGCTGGGTAGTTGGTCTTGGGGAGAGGGTGCAAGCCCTGAAGGCAACCCTGCCACTGCTTGCACCGCCCTCTGGAGTGCCAGGCCACTATGCCCATTGCAGGGGCATGCCAAGCTCCTAGTGTAGCGATCAGACGTTCCTCTGGACCGAGCTAAAGGCCCCCTTCTCTCTCTCTCTCTCTCTCCTCTCTCTCTCTCTCTCTCTCTCTCTCTCTCTCTCTCTCTCTCTCTCTTCTCTCTCTCTCTCTCTCTCTCTCTCTCTCTCTCTCTCTCTCTCTCTCTCTCTCTCTCTCTCTCTCTCTCTCTCTCTCTCTCTCTCTCTCTCTCTCTCTCTCTCTCTCTCTCTCTCTCTCTCTCTCTCTCTCTCTCTCTCTCTCTCTCTCTCTCTCTCTCTCTCTCTCTCTCTCTCTCTCTCTCTCTCTCCCTCTCCTCTCCCTCTCTCCCTCTCTCTCTCTCTCCTCCTGGCAGCATTTTCACATGGCTCTACAAAACTGCCAAGGGGCTCCAGGCTTCCTGCTTCAAGAACATGGTCGGAGTAAAAAAGCACAGAGGAGAAAAGGAGAGGAAGGAGAAGAAAAAATAACAGAGAAAATTCTGGAGCTAATGCTCAATGCCCCCGCTGTTCCGAGTGAGCTGTTGAAGGTGGTGTCGATACCCACGGCTGCCTTTGAATCCGCACGGCTTTGAACTTCCACACACATTCTGAAAACACAGCGAAAAATAGCTGATGTTTGGAGAGACCCGAGCTCAGCGTTGCCACTGAACATTAGCACTGTGCATTAATGCCCTAGCCTGATACATCACTGCTGGTCTCCACTGTGGGTTCACTGTGCATTAATGCCCTAGCCTGATACATCACTGCTGGTCTCCACTGTGGGTTTAGTCTGCATTAATGCCCAAGCCTGATGCATCACTGCTGGTCTCCACTGTGGGTTTAGTCTGCATTAATGCCCTAGCCTGATGCATCACTGCTGGTCTCCACTGTGGGTTTAGTCTGCATTAATGCCCTAGCCTGATACATCACTGCTGGTCTCCACTGTGGGTTTAGTCTGCATTAATGCCCAAGCCTGATACATCACTGCTGGTCTCCACTGTGGGCTCTTTCATTCAAAAACCTCCCTGGAGACTTCAGACTTCAATTTCACACAAAAATGAAGTCAGATTTCATGCAAAAAACAATGATTTATGGTGCAGATTGTGGGAAAAGCCACAAATCAAGGCTCAACCATATAACCATGCAAGCAAGCAAGCAATGCCACTGGTTTTAATTACACAGTTTTCAAAGAACTACTGCAAAAATCAGTGGTGAAACAATAAGACTATCGCAGCGACTACAATTTCTTTTTTTTTAAAGCCCCAAGCCTTGACTCATCTCCATCTATCTGCCAAGCATCGGTGGTGAGCCCGGCTCAGTGAACACTCTGGAGTGCTCCACCACCACCACCACCACACCCCCCCCCCCCCCCCCCCCACCCCAATGCTTAACACGCAGTCCAATTTCTCTTGACAAAATGACAAAACCCAAATGTGCCAGATTCCTCTAATAGGTGGGCCCAAATATAGAGGCTGGGGAGGCAGAGTCCTGAACATGACCAAAACAAGGGGAGAAGGACGCGGAGGGTAACTACATTCTCGACCCCCCCACACACACACACACACACACACACACACACACACACACACACACACACACACACACACATGTGCGCTGTGAGAGTCTGGAGAGCAGGACCAATCTTCATGTGCTACATTGGATTTTGAAAAAACAAAACAAAAACAAAACAAGAAGGGTCTCTAGTCTAGGGCATTAAGTGCCATGTATTTTTTTTCCACTCCGGCAGAAATATCAGAAAGCCGTTTATTTCCTCCACCTGGGGAAGTGGTCCGGGATATTTTAAGTATCTATACAACATAAAAACCCATCTGACAGATATTATATAAGTTAAGCTGTTTGGATTTCTCCTTCTCTCTTTCTTTCCTTCCCTCTCTCTTCTTTTCAAACGGCTTACATATATTTCTTTAGTCTTGGCAACCAGAAGGCATGATTTACAAAAGGTGTACCCTGAGTGTGGTGGAAACTGACTGTATGTGTGTGTGTGTGTGTGTGTGTGTGTGTGTGAGGGCTGCTGCTCCTGCCATGGTCGCTTTCAGTCCAGCACTGCATTGTAAGACGCATGTGTACGTGTGTGTGTGTGTGTGTGTGTGTGTGTGTGTGTGTGTGTGTGTGTGTGAGTGTGTGTAGAAGTGGAGATCACCGCACTCAGCAATTTGTTCTGCTTAATGGCATTTGCATCTGCGCTGCATGTGCTCCAGGATCAGCCTCTCAGCGCTCCCACAGAATCAGAATAAAACAACTCCTCCACACACACACACACACACACACACACACACACACACACACACACACACACACACACACAGACACACACACACACACACAGACACACACACACACAGACACACACACACACACAGACACACAGACACACACACACACACACACACACACACACACACACACACACACACACACACACAGACACACAGACACACACACACACACACACACACACACACACACAGCCAGCCAGCCAGCCAGCCAGCCTGCAGCCTCTCAGCAGCTTAGGCAGGGACACCAACACATACAGCAATGCTAGAGACCAGATTCCATTTGATGCCTTTGTGTGTGTGTGTGTGTGTGTGTGTGTATGTGTGTGTATTTTCTATAAGCTTAACTGATTAGTCCTGATATAAAAAGAGCGGTTTCGATGTGTTGTTTGATGCTATCGATGTGAGAAGAGGGCCTATGTAACAGTAGTCCATAATAATATCGGGCTCTCCAGCCTTAGTGCTGCTCTAGTCTGGGGCAGGAGAGGAGGGAAGTGCAAGTCATTTTCTTCTTTACTTCCATAGCACCACCCATTGGTCAACTCTGGTCCTGCACTCCAGACAAAGAGAAAGGATGGTGTGGCTGGAGCCGGTCAGTGAGAGCTACTGTATCTGCCAGTGTGCAAAGCCAGGTGTCCAAACAGGCACGCTCTCATTAGCCTGGATATTAACCCTCTGACTTAATGGGTGAAAAGAGGTCAAGGAATGAGACGTGAAGCAAAGGAGGCAGAAAAACAAAAGGCCTGCTGAGGGAATCCTATGCCCCGCTCCTTTCCCAGAGTTTCCCCCAAGCAGCAATCTTAATGTGAACAGCACACCCTGCCAGGCTGCGCTTCAGGGGAGCAGTGGAGGCTGAAATCTAGGTCACCCTGGAGAGAGGGATAGGGAGCGTGGGTGAAGACGTGAGAAAGACGAAGGAAGAATGGAGGGGACTAGTCAATAAATTCCAGAGGAAAAGCAGAGAAGTGATGGTAGAGAAGTGATGGTGGGGGGGGGGGGGGGGTGCTGCCTGTGTTGTTCAAGACGGCATGATTTCTCCAATGCTTCTTGATGGCGGACTGAAGCATGAGAGAGAGGGAGAGAGAAAGTGAGGAAGGAAAACATAGTCTGTCAGGGATGGTTGGGTAAAACAGTGATGAGTCAGTGGCTTCACACACACAAACACACACACACACACACACACACACACACACAGACAAAGAAAAGGCACCATGACAGACACAAGCTCATGGAAGATTTCGCACCATAGCTCCCTCCCCGAGCTCATTTCGTTGCTGATTCATCCGCTGGGGTGCTTCACCACGACATCTGTCCTTGCAATGATCACATCTTCTCTCTGGGAATCGCATCAGGCACACAAAATAAGTGGAGTCGTCTTAGGAGTGGAGGCAAAAAAGCAATGCAACTTCAGCTTACTACCCTTAGCTTGTGGTGGCGGGACCAAACACAGAGGAAACAGATGAAGAAGAAGAGGGAAAAGAAGAAGAAGAAGAAATGGAAAAAAAAAAAGAAACGCTGTAACACAAAACAAATGTTTTCATAAACCTCTCACCACTGAATCAGCATTATTCATCCGGCCCCTTGGCAGCGCGGGACAGACGACTTCAAACACGCTGCTTCTGCGCAGCTGCTTCGCCTTGCGGTTTCCATGAGCTTGATGTTGCCCAGGCACTTAACCTCGTCTACACAACTGCTGGCGTAACCTAGCACACATCAAACACTCAAAGTCATCTGCGTGGCCATGTGCAATCATACTTTCCCCCGCTCATCTACCCGCGGTATGCGGTTCCTCTTCCAGCGGTCTGTCTTCCAACATGTGACATCTTACCTAGTTCCCCCACCCCACCCTACCCTACCCCACCCCGACAGTATTCTAAATGGATTCTAAACGTCTCACTCCGAGACCGTGTTCCGATTTTAATAGAGCACACAATAAACACACTATCGGCTGTAAACAGCACGAGAAACTATGGTGCCGATTTTACTGCCAGCAGAGATTTGTGGATATGACGGCACTGGAGTCGAAATCTCCACCATCAAATTAAATGTGGCTTTGTGTCATCCAGATCATATGAGGAACATCACAGGCGTTACTGAACATAAGCCACTGAAGCGGATAACTTGGCTGGGCGCGAAAGGGACACAAAATGAAAAACTCGATCAAGCCTATCAGATGGCAACATTTCCACTGAAAGGAGAAAAAAATAAATACTTTTTCAAAAACTATGGGACAGATATTTCCTTTAGATTTCCTTTTTGCTGAATAAACAGAAAGGAAAGAGTCATCCTTGCTAAAAAAAGAAAACCAACCGTGTTTGAATCACCGTGCGCTGTGTATTCTTTTGTCAATGGGTATATTCTTAGTCTACGCCTCAAGATTTCTAAAGTTTTCAAAATCCTTGATTTTTACCCAACTAAGACTGTGCTCAAAAGCCTTGGCTGTAGTTTAGCACAAAAAAGACAAGAGTGTGACGATGACAAAGTAAGGTATCGGACAGACAGCAACCATCTCTGTCAAAGACAGAAAGGCATAGTTTTATGGTAATAGTAAGGTATTAGTTGGTGAAATCACACTTGTGCGTGGGGAACACACTAATCACAACGAGTACGTGCTAGGGACACTCAACACTGGATACAGATCTGATCATTGAATTTCCTATTTGGGGGGGAACAAAGTCGCACTGGAGTCTTTGAAGCCAAGAAATAAATTGCCCTGGAGAGGGAAATCAGTGCATCTGGGCCCCGTAATACCCTATATTAAAAAGAGACCTGCCAGAGGAATTAATGACGTAGGTGGAGTTTAATACAGGGGAGACTCAGCACTATTGCAGTGGTTACTGTACACCACAACGAGCAGTGGGACATCAGGCCCCCAGCACAAAGTCATCAAGACAGGAGCGAGGGAGAGAGAGAGAGAGAGAGAGAGAAAGAGAGAGAGAAAGAGAGAAAGAGAGAGAGAGAGAGAGAGAGAGAGAGAGAGGGAGGAAGAGAGGAGGGGGATATTTGAAACTTCTGCATGTAGCTTTAGAAAAATTGCAATATAAAAGTGAGAAACAGTGGGCTCTCCACCCGCACACACACACACACAGACACACAGACACACACACACACACACACACACACACACACACACACAGCAGTCTTCTGTGGCACCTGACTGAAAGGACACCCCAAACCCAGGGGGGCACCACGGGGCAGAACCCAATGAAAGGGTAGTATCTCTCAGACCAGGGGGGCACCACGGGGCAGAACCCAATGAAAGGGTAGTATCTCTCAGACCAGGGGGGCACCACGGGGCAGAACCCAATGAAAGGGTAGTATCTCTCAGACCAGGGGGGCACCACGGGGCAGAACCCAATGAAAGGGTAGTATCTCTCAGACCAGGGGGGCACCACGGGGCAGAACCCAATGAAAGGGTAGTATCTCTCAGACCAGGGGGGCACCACGGGGCAGAACCCAATGAAAGGGTAGTATCTCTCAGACCAGGGGGGCACCACGGGGCAGAACCCAATGAAAGGGTAGTATCTCTCAGACCAGGGGGGCACCACGGGGCAGAACCCAATGAAAGGGTAGTATCTCTCAGACCAGGGGGGCACCACGGGGCAGAACCCAATGAAAGGGTAGTATCTCTCAGAACTAAAGCGAA
>NC_137927.1:26704688-26749688 GCF_963457725.1 Sprattus sprattus
ATGGAGCCAATATAGAATTGGGAAAGTCTGTCTTTAGGTTGAATAAAAGAATAATGTAGGTACTCACTAGTAAGAAGGGAAGCAGGTGCCCATGTCATTTTAGAATACCATTGAATCTGGCAGTAAGCCTTTCTGTGGCATTGTCTTTGCATGTGTAATATGTGTGTGTGTGTGTGTGTGTGTGTGTGTGTGTGTGTGTGTGTGTGTGTGTGTGTGTGTGTGTGTGTCTGTGTGTCTGTGTGTCTGTGTGTCTGTGAGTGTGTGTCTGTGAGTGTGTGTCTGTGAGTGTGTGTGTGTGAGTGTGTGTCTGTGAGTGTGTGTCTGTGAGTGTGTGTCTGTGAGTGTGTGTGTGTGAGTGTGTGTGTGTGTGTGAGTGTGTGTTTGTGTGTGTGTGTGTGTGTGAGTGTGTGTCTGAAAGAGAGTGTGGCTGGCTACTGTACGCACCGAGAACATTGCCTGAGGGTACCTGTTCCAGCTCCTCCAGCTCCCGGCCCATCAGCAGGTACAGGTTGTCCAGGCTGCAGCACACCAGGTGGGGCACAGGGGGCAGGGCATCGGCTGCCGAGCTGCCCTCTGGCAACTGCCCCACAGAGACAGAAGATAGACAGACACACACACACACACACACACACACACACACACACACACACACACACAGACAGAGGCACACACACACACAGATTAGAATCCCACCACAAACCAAACCAAAAGCGATACCAGCTTCCAGTAAGTCTTCCCCTCACTGCCTCACTGCCTCATCAGCTTGTTTTACCCCCGCCAATAAAAGAGTGAGAGCCCTGGGGGGTGGGGAGGGGGGGGGGGAGGGACAGGACGGAGGGCGAGAGGAAAGGAAAAGACGCTTTTTTTGACAGCCCACTATTAATCAGTGATGACGCATCCACCACTACAGCAGCCCTTCAGCCTCCTCCACCTCCTCCAGCAGAGCACAGAGGAGGAGAAAAAGAGGAGGAAGAGGCTGGCTGACGGATAGTCCAGTGACAAAGTCATTTCTTTTCTGGGCAGCGTCCAGTCAGGCACTCATATTTCTGCCCAACGTGAGGCACCGACTCGGCCTCCTGGGAGAGCACGGCGATTCTTCATCACCCAGGGTTCAGCTCTCACGGCAGGGGCGCAACAATGCCACCGGCTGGCTGTCAGGTACCCAGGTACCCCGCATTTCTGAGAAGAGAGGCTCGGGAGCTAAAATGAGGTTTCATTTGTCCCTCTTAAATACAGTAACTTCGTACGAGTGAAATAAACATTAACAGGCTTCTAGAGAATAACTCCAGGAGGTACCAAAATTAGCTTATTCTGAACGAAGGAGGGTAAAAAATGTTAAATGGTTAACTAATGAGGGATAATGTAACGTCTTGTGTTTCTAAAGGTCCAGGTGATTAAACCCGCAAGCATGTCAGCCATGTTAAAACCTGTTACAACTAAACTACCTTAGAAAGCTTTTCTCATTGTCTAACATTACATTCAATAACTGAATCCCCAAATCCAACTTGTTTCCTTTTGAGCAGTACGAGCTCCAGCGGCATGACCTGCTGCTCAGGGAAGCTCGAGGGGGAGTGTGTGTGTGCGTACCGTCCTCAGTGCCTGCGCCGGGTCGTACTTGGGGCCGAGCACAAAGACGCGCTGGCCTCGGCGGACCCTGCCACTGTAGACTCTGGCGAAGGCCACAAAGTGCTCTCTGCCCTCCTCCTCCGCGGCGCCGGTGGCGCTCAGGTCCAGCGCCTCCATCTGGGTCGACGGGTCACCACCTCCTGCAGGAGGGAGAGAGGGAGGGAACGAGGGATGGAGAAAGTTAAAACAGATGAGAGCACAGGCTCAGAGGAGAGGGGCTTAGACCTAGAGAAAGGGTTGTTGAAGGCTTTAGGGAAGTTATAAGCATTGCAACGGAGACACAAATTATTTCATATATCTAGACAGAGACAGACAGACAGACACAGAGACAGACAGACAGACAGACAGACAGACAGACAGACAGACAGACAGACAGACAGACAGACAGACAGACAGACAGACAGACAGACAGACAGACAGACAGACAGACAGACAGACAGACAGACAGACAGACAGACAGACAGACAGACAGACAGACAGACAGACAGACAGACAGACAGACAGACAGACAGACACACACACACACACACACACACACACACACACACACACACACACACACACACACACACACACACACAAAACAAATGCATGCAGTCACACTTCCTTTCACTCCTTCCAACAGACACAACCATTTACTGTTGTTGATGGCACTTTTTAATGGTGCCATTTTCTCAAGTGGGCTGTGAAGTGCTAATGTTATGAGTAGGAGTAGACTACTGTTAAATGTCTTTCTCAACAAAAGGGACTCTTCTCAGAGAAAACGGAGGAGACACAACAGATTAGCAGATACAACACTACTTTCAACACAGTCAGTAAGTGCTGTACAGTCACAGCCACCAGAACAAAAATCACACGAATGACCCGGAATGATCTTAGATACATTCTATCCAACAATTTGGTATTAAATGGCATGAACACTTTTCACACAGCCCTTGAAAAAAAAAAAAAAAAAAACAACACTTGTCAAGCTCCTAAAAGGGCTTGAGTTTGAAAGTCAGAGACACCGGCTAGGACGCAATAGCGCTCACAGCCACTCTTCAGATGATGGAGGGTTTTACGGTGCAATTATTGGGGCATGGACCGCCCTTTATGAACCCTGTGCTCCATATCAGCATCTGTGTGCGCTGCACCTCATCAAAATCTTTATGCCACTCTGTCAGCATGTGTATGGGGGGGTGGCTTGTGGTGCTTGACTATTTGTACTGTTATTGTGCTATATGCTGTTGTTGTGTTATATGTTGTTCTTGTGCTATATGTTGTTATTGTTGTGCTATATGCTGTTGTTGTGTTATATGTTGTTGTTGTGCTATATGTTGTTGTTGTGCTATATGTTGTTGTTGTGTTATATGTTGTTGTTGTGTTATATGTTGTTGTTGTGTTATATGTTGTTGTTGTGCTATATGTTGTTGTTGTGCTATATGTTGTTGTTGTGCTTTATGCTGTTGTTGTGTTATATGTTGCTGTTGTGCTTTATGCTGTTGTTGTGTTATATGTTGTTGTTGTGTTATATGTTGTTGTTGTGCTTTATGCTGTTGTTGTGTTATATGCTGTTGTTGTGCTATATGCTGTTGTTGTGTTATATGTTGTTGTTGTGCTTTATGCTGTTGTTGTGTTATATGCTGTTGTTGTGTTATATGTTGTTGTTGTGCTTTATGCTGTTGTTGTGTTATATGTTGTTGTTGTGCTATATGTTGTTGTTGTGTTATATGTTGCTGTTGTGTTATATGTTGTCCCCCGTCACACCAACAGGAGCAGCGCTCCAAATTTAGTTGTATGCGAATACAATGACAATAAAGGCTTTTCTGTTCTATTCATTTCTATTCTATTCTTATGAACTGACTGGAGGGTTTCTGGGTAGTGGGGGAGGTGGGGTCTGTGTGTGTGTGTGTGTGTGTGTGTGTGTGTGTGTGTGTGTGTGTGTGTGGGCGTGAAGATGGAGACGAGACAAAGGAAAGAAACCAAGATAGGAGTCAGTAAGGCAATGAGAGAGAGAGAAAGAGAGAGAGAGAGAAGATAAAGAAGAATACAAAAGTGAGAAGAGAGTAGAGAAAGAGGTAGAGTGGAAGAGAGATGGAACAGGGGTAGAGAGCTCGGGAGATGGGCACAAAGATAAGAGGTGTAGAGTGAGAGAGGGGGGGGGGGGGGGGGAGAGGTGGGCAGTGTGAAGTGTGAGTGAGTGAGATGGAGAGTGGGAGAGAGACAGAGAGAGAGAGGGGGAGAGAGATGGATAGAGAGGGGGGAGAGAGGGAGAGAGAGGGGGGGAGAGGGGTAGAGAGAGAGAGAAGGAGAGAGAGAGAGAGGGAGGGAGAGAGGGAGCGGGAGATAGAGGGAGGGAGAGAGGGAGAGAGAGAGAGAGAGATGCCTGAATGTCCTTGCCTGTAACGCTCTCCCCAGCAGACGGAGCTGTGTGTGGAATGGCACCAGCGTGGGCAGACTCTGGGCTTTCTGCACCCTGATTGGCTGCCAGCCTCTCAGCATGTCTCTGTCTGGCCAGCTCTCTGCGCTGAGCAATCTCCTCCTGTGTCAATGGCCTGGACGAAATAAAGAGAGAGAGAGAGAGAGAGAGAGAGAGTGGGAGAGAGAGAGAGAGAGAGAAGTGCACAGCAGTGTGTCATTAAAGCTCACTCAAACACTCACACAGTCAACTGCAGAGCAGATCTGGAAGGAGAAAAAAAAAGAGAAAGAAAAAAACCATCAGCAACAAAAGATGACGGGAGGCACATGAAAATGACTCCAAGGCCGTGTCCATTTACCACTCTTACTTTCCTTCTCTGACCATGTCTCTACCTCTTCTCCCTCCCTTCCCTCTCTATCGCTCTGAAGACTCACGCCGTCTCTCTGCATCAGTATCGACTGTGCAGTTGCTCTGGTGATGCATGCGCTACGGCGGTTCAAAAATAAGACATTTTACTTGGCGTGCTGCGTGGGAGTATGAATAACAACATTTCGGGAATGTGTCATAATTGATACGAATCCAACTTAATTTGGGGCATGGGTTCATCAACGATTGAGAGAGAAAAAATGAGACCCCATAGCAGGATAATGATCCAGAATAATACGATAATGAGGTGAATTTGTAATTACAGTTAACCAGGCATTTTTGAGAGCACTGGTTTAAACACAGGCTTCACATTCTTGGGCACACACACACACACTTGGACACATTTCAGTGTGAGCAGCATCTGTTTGTGTGTGTCTCTGTAGATGCCATACTTGGAGAAGTAAGACGTTCTAGCGAACGCAGCCGCTGTGTATGGCAGGAATGTGTTTGGACGACTACCGTGAGGCAAAGCGCTCGTGAACCCACAGTTCCCATCCCATGGTCTTTCACTGTTATCACACCCGTTACTGGTATCACTGCTGATGTGGTTTCTTTCTTTCACTGTTCAAATGCGTCAGTGCTTAGCGGGTAAGAAATATAACATCCTATAAAAAAAAAAACACCACCACTGTTACCCTCTGAGAGTTGGATTTGCCCAGTGTGTGACGACTGGGTCACCAGACACAAAAGGTTCTCACTGCCCTGGTGCTTCTGTTGAGGGAGATCCAGAGACCGAGTAGGCCTCTTGAGTGAATCCACACAAGTCACCAGGATTTGAGCATCTTAAAACTCCTCTCATGAAAACAGTTGCTACTGTTGGCTGCGGTCACTCTCAATCTAAAACCGTTTCTAGACACATACACATGTACATACTCGTTCTTAATTGCACTGTGACAAACCATAGATATTTAGCTAGATTCCATTCCGTCTGGAGCTGGACAATGGAGTCTTGGTGTTAACATAATAAAAGGGACCATTTCAGTTAGATTAATGGCATGCCATAAAACCTGCACTTGGCAGCATCCTGTCTACAGAACAGGTACCCAAAATAACTGATATGCTTTCATGTGACAAATAGCATTCCAAGGTCTATTCATACGATTGTGCAGAAACACGGCAGAATTACAACAGTAAGAGTTAAAAAAGTAGGAATCCTAATCTGTGAATCATTCAGCCCAGAAACTTCAACAAAATAAAACATTTTACTGTTTGAGGCTATAAAAAGGACAGTTTTATGGTAGGACATTACAAATCTCATGATTGCTTTGTGGAAAAATGTCTCACACTCTAGCTAATACTTTTTTGTGTTTGGTAATGAGCTTGACAGACTCTCCCTGTTGTAAACAATTATGTTTATGGTCATTCAGCTACAGATATATATAGATCAAGTTATCACCTCTCACCCCAAGACACATTTACAGTTAGGGGGGGTGACTAAACCACGTTTGTGTTTTGGGATCACGTAACGGTCATAAAGCAAACTAGAACTAAACACGCGAGAACATGGCCAATTTGCCAAATCCCAACGGCAGTCTGATTTCCTAACATGGTCCTGTGGTTGTGGTCGTGCCGCACTGAGGTTTTGTAACTGCGAACACCACACATATCGCTACCTTATGTCCGTTCGGTGTCCGATTTTTCTCCTGGTGTTTGTTCGTAGCGCTCTGAAAAGAAATACTAACAATAATAACGAATTGATAAACGACAAGAGGTCAAGTCCTGCAATTACGGCAGACATGCGCTCTGGGGGCCAAGCTGGAACAACACAATTACTCAGGACCCGGTTGTTGCAAATCCATGCCACATGTGGCGTTCGAAACCTCACACAGGAGTGTCATTGTGGTAAGTGAAGTGTATGCTTGAAAGTGGCCACAATGAGCGCAGCCATGGCACGGGGTGGCCGAGGGCCCCTCCAACAGTGTCGACACATCCTAAGCCCCATAATAACAAAGTGGCGGCTGAAAATAGGGCCCAGCCGGTTGCTCTGTCAACACAACTAGTTATGATCGTGGCTGGAAACGGCCACGCTGAAAACATGATTACACCTCGGCCGTGCGTAAATTACGAGGACATAAAAGATGCCAGTGATGCAAGACCTAAAGAGAAACACACACATCCCGAAATAAAAAGGACTGAATGGCCACTCAATGCAGGGACTCTAAACTTTAGGAATTCTATTAGCTACTTTCCAGCCATAAATTGTGAACTAAAGTAACTGCGCTGTGAATCTGAAAACACTTTCCTCTCTATACCAAAACGACCATTAACCCAAGAGTGAATCTCTTTTTGGTTTCCATCATCTCTCAAAATGATGATGGAAGTATATATAACTCCTTAACACTTCCATTCTGACATGCCATACCTCCAAGCTCTTAGTGTTCCAGTATGACTGGACTTCAGTGGAATCAGAGCGTTTTCCCCTTGAGTTCCAATCTGTCACTTAATGACAGTAATGTGAACAGCATGAGTTTGTTTTATGACCCTCACTGCAGTGGTTATGAAGTAATGGGTTCTGAAGCTTTAAGCAAGGCTTTTAAACCCACAAGTTTTTTTTTTTTTTTCGTACCTAGCAGGAAAAAGACGAGGGGAAAAATGAAAAGATGTATCGATACTAAAGCTGTCAACAACACACACTTCATAGGTTTTTTACCAGGGCAAAGATTTTGATTGTAGATACTTTCCGCTTTAGACAAAGATCACATGCTACCCTTGGACCGTCAGGCTAGAGAAATCACGTCATTCATGTGACAAAAAAAAAACGGCTAATGGAATTTTTTCCTCATAGGATCAAAACCATATCTGTTCTATTTTCTACAGCTTAAGCGTAATATAACCATACAAAAAATGTTAATGACCCATTTAAAATATGTTAACATTATCCCATATCGTCACATATATTGGCTTTAAAAGACCTGTTAACTTGACAAACATATTCCTTCAAATTATGGCCAAGACAGATACCACATGTCGTGCTGAATCGCTCCAGCCTGTGTGTGACAAACATGCTTTCCTTCATTCCCAACATGCTGTGGTCGTTCCAGACCCCACAGACACATTCACTGATGCTCCTCTGTGCTGTTGGTAAGACCTTGAGACTGCTGTTGTCGGGGTCGCGGGGGTTTGGTGTGTAGTCAGCATGCCTAGTCTGCCTCACAACCACTGCGAGGCATTGATGAAACTCAGACTATGTTATCAACCAATCAGCAAAGAGGACTCCTTGGTGCCATGTACTGGTGCGTAGCCTAAGAGAGGTTACCCCACACACTCCTGAGGAGCTGTGTGATTATCCTTCCATGGCGACCCAAACTCACCATCGCTATGGCAACTGCACACATAACTGCGGCTGTCTTGAATGATGCAAGTGCCCCCTCGATATGGAGGGCTGAAATGGCATTTGGCTTTGGTTAGTGGTCGTTTACTTCTGAGTAACACTTAAGATGTAGATCATTTTTTTTCTCTCTTACTGTGTGACAAACCGTGAACATAACATTATCCAACTTAACAACAATCCCATGATTAACAACATGCAGTCTAAACACAATCCGCAACATCAACAAATTATTAAATAAACCTTAAACTTTCGTACCATGGAGATTACATACATGGTCTTATTTTAGTGGTGGCATTCCAGCAACAGCAGGAAGTATTTCAGCAAAGAAAAGACGCTCTCGTCATAATGACTTTAATCCACTAAACTCTGAGTGCTAATGGTTTTACATTGACTCACTTCTGTGCACATACAGTAAGTTCTGGGTCATATTAAGTAATGCTGCTATAATATGCAGGGCTGGAAGTCTTCCTTAAAAAAATGTAGGTCAAATGAGAGGTGTGTGTGTGTGTGTGTGTGTGTGTTGGGGGGGGGGGGGGGGGGGGGCAGCTGTGAAATAATTCAACAGCACATCATTCCATTCAAATAAAACGCATCAAACATAATTGTAGGGAGCAAAGAATTATGAATGGACCTATCTTCTGCTGTTCTAAAGAGTGTTACGTCCACATGTGTTGTGTTCTTTGTTTGTCACTTTCTTACCCTTTTCTGTAGCTCTGGAGAGATTTTCAACCCCTTCCCTGCCATCCCACAATGACAGCAGATGCAAAGGTTCAACAAACAGCTCAAGAGTATGGGGTATGTCAACATGCAGCATCTCTGCACGCTGCTCCTCCAGTAAATACACACAGTACACATGAACCCTGCTGGGATCAGTTCATTAAAAATGTATACTGAAACACACAAGCACCACACACACACACACACACACACACACACACACACACACACACACACACACACACACACACACACACACGACACACACACACAAACACGACACACACACAGACACACAGACACAGATACACACACACACACACACACACACACACACACACACACACAGTCACAGACGCACTCACGCACACACGCACAACCGCACACACACAAACGCGCACACACACACACACACAGACACACACACACACACACTAAGGCTTACATCTGCAACAAGCTCTTGGCCCGGTTGTTGAGCTGTTATGTGGGGGTAGAGTTTATGTCTATGTGATTGTGTGTGCGCGTGTGTAGTATGACATCCGACAGCAGGTGGCAGCACCTAGGCAGGTGAGATGCTAAACCTCATTAAAGATGCTCCTCTACAGAGGTGGGCCTGCATCACAAGGAGGACGGCACCCGCCAAACACATCTCCTCTCCCTCCTTCTCCTCCTCCTCCTCCTCCTCCTCTTCTTCTTCTTCCTGACAGCTTGTCTCTCTCTCTCTCTCTCTCTCTCTCTCTCTCTCTCTCTCTCTCTCTCTCTCTCTCTCTCTCTTCTCTCTCTCTCTCTCTCTCTCTCTCTCTCTCTCTCTCTTTTCCCTTCACTCTCTCTCTCTCCCCCTGCCACACAGCTAATGGCAGACCCTTGCAATTATGGCTTGGTTGCCTGACAGGAAAAGTGGCTGGCTGGTGGAATTCTGTGGGTTTCTGCACGCTCCGAAGACCTGAGGAAGCTGTGGAGGCTGGAGATCAGCTCAGGCCAGGGGGAGCGCTCGGGCGTTTACGCAAGGCTGCTTGGAGCTGGCAGCAGCAGCATCGGCGGCGGAGAAAAAGGGGGGGTGAGGACCGGGAAACCAGTTCCAAAGGGATTGGAGGAGAAATGACAAAAACAAATAAAAAAGGACCTGGTCCTGTTCACTCAAGTGGACTGTCACCTTCACTATCTGAGGTCTTGCCAAGTAATGAGGGAATTAGTGGTCATGGAAAGAAATATGATCGGAACAGTAATCAAGTTCAAAAATAAAACCCTGATTTGAGGAAACTGCATAATGTGGAGCAGAATAAATAACAATATATGACCGCTGGGAGTGAACTCATAACGCAGTCATAACATGCCTCATCTTCTCCTCACGGAACAGAGTGACCCGACCATACCAAAGTCGCACCAACCCAGGGGTTAGAGATCAGGCTGCTTAAAACAACAACAATATAAGACTCGATAGAACATTCCAAACCTAAGGAAACCATTATGGATATCTAATTACCGCAACCATTTGTAACATTTAAAGAGTACAATTCCAACTTTGCTTTGTAGTGTTTTCTAGACTATTCTAAATCTAGCCTAATCTTAACCATTACCAGTGGTGAGGGGCCATTGGAGTAGCTTGCCTACTTGTTGGAACTTGAATACTGTACAAGAAGAGGCCTCCACCAATCTCCCCTTCCCCATTACACATGTTCCACAGGCCAGGCAATTAAACCAATGCAGAGAGAGCCTTAATGGCTGCCGCCCATCCTCTCAGCTTCCTGTGGCCATCTGCTTTCAATGACGGAACTCGGTGTGCCACTGTCACCCTTGCCTTTCAAGTCAGAAGCAACCATTTTGGATCCTTAATCACATTAGCATGTCGCAGTTTCACCCACGTCCGACACAGCCACTGACAGCTGTGTGATTTATGAGGCAGATACAGTAAGCGGCGCTCATTTTAAAAATGTATGCGTGTTTCCCCTAGAAAAGCAGGCTAATCCTCAGCTATATCAATCCATCATGTGGGATGCATCATGCCCTGGAGCCTGCTGTTTAGGTCCATTTGCTTTGATGGGGATAAAATGGAAAACAGGCGATTAAGGAAAACACGGACGGCCACAGACAGGTACTGTCTGGCAGAGCTGGAGATGTCGCACTCTTTACAGCGGGACGCAGAGGAAACAGCTTCCTGTGAAAAACAGTAAGCCCCTTCGTCGGAGAATAGGGCACTTCAGCACGTCCCGCTGAGCAAAGACCCGAATTATTTACTTTTAAATCAGCTCGACATGTTCCGAGAGACTGTTAGCATCCACCCACTGGCTTTCGCTGAGAGAAATGGTGTCTTTCAAAAGGGAGAGGGATGTGAGAAACCACAGGTCCAACCCCAGGCCCTTATTTTCTCAACACGGTGGTTCTGCAGAACAAAGGCGTTCTTCTGTCGGGCCGTACCCTGGCTGTGGGTCAGCAGTACGCTGAGTAAACCCGCCGAGTGCTCCATCTAGTGTCTGCCCTCCTCCAGACCCTCACCATGACTCATGCCTGACTAGGAGGGGGGAGGGAGGGAGGGAGGGGGGAGGGAGGGGGGGGGGTTGAGGGAGGGGGGGGGGGGTTGAGGGAGGGGGGGGAGTAAATGCAAGCAAGAGTGTCTTCTCAAGAGATGTGTTTTGCTCCCAATCTCAGCCAGAACTACTGAGCCTTCACCTTCAGTCCAGGAAATACTTTTAGTGTGTGTCTTTGGCTTTGTTCTGCATTACAGCATATTAAATGTGTTTTGCTAGTTCTAAAAACAACTAGCATGTACATGCACCTTGTCTCTACAGTAGAGCTGTTTTCTAGTAAACATGACAACCAATACCAGCAAAAGGGTCACTGCCGACTGCTCAGCCAGTCATCTGACTGCAGATTTTTATTAATATTAAACTTTTCATTTCTGTACTTTTACAAGTTTACTCTTTATCTTAGTCATATTGAAAATGTACTATAATATTACACTGTACATAATACTACAAATAGTTCATTTGTCGAAGACCTTGGTCTTCATACTTTGATAAGCACACAAGTAAGTGAACTTTGAGGAAATAATAAGTAATTTAGCTGTAGCTGGTGGGTCAGATTAACGTATTGGAGACACCGCTAATAAAACTCTGACCTTTCGGTGGGCTAAGAAATCTTTAGTTGTAACGCCTGTTTAGCGTGAGATTACGGACCTAGAATTACCCCTGCCATTATCATATCTCATTATTTCCATCATCCTCCCCCCGGCAAACCGATCCTGGATCAAAGCTCCTGAGTGACTCAGTGTGTGTTGGCCAGTGTGGCGGCGGAGGGAGAGGGGCAGCTGGCTGGGAGGATGTGTGTGTAGGTAATGTGCATAAATGTGTGTGTGTGAGATAGATCGATAGATAGATAGATAGATAGAGAGAGAGAAAGAGAGAGAGAATGTGTGTGTGTGTGTGTGTTAGCATAGACATACTGAACGTATTGCTGGAGAGAGACTGTGTGTGTGTGTGTGTGTGTGTGTGTGTGTGTGTGTGTGTGTGTGGACAGAGAAAGGGAGTGCTGGGAGGGCCGATGGTGCCCGGAGCCGGAGCTGGGCCTGGAGGGGAGCGTCTGATGTGGCGAGAGCCGGACCCGGCCTCACAGGCCCCTTGGCCAGCCACACATGCTCCAGCACCTGCTGCAGATCAAAGGCCACTCGCTCCCTTTAAAACATCAGGGAAGAGCTCCAACAGCACGAGCACACGCGGCTGCACCGCACAACCAGCTGCACCTGCACCTGCACCCACTCAGCTGCTCCACTGACACGTCCCATGCATGGAGACGCATGGAGGCATTCATGCGCACGCATGGTCATACACTCATAATTGCAAACATATCTCACACACATACAGAAATACTGCATGACTATGCAAGCTTATATAGCACACACACACACACACACACACACACACACACACACACACACACACACACACACACACACACACACACACACACACACACACACACACATAAACTGAACAGGCCTTGTTTGAAGGAAGGATTTCATGGAGTACAAATGTAAATAAGCACAGAGTGAGACTGACGAAAGTAAATGAGGTGTGTTGTTATGGGGGCCAGTGTGCAGAGAGACGGGGCTGCTAAAGTGAGAGAGGTGTGGGAACTGAATGCAACAGGAGGGGAAGACAAGAGTCCAAGACCATAATGATGGAGTCATCCCTCTCTAGTGCCGGCGGTCCCGGATCGGTCACGTACCTCTGCTTGTTCTGTGGCAGCGACTTTGAATCCACGGCGAACATCTTCGATACGAACACAATGACCGGGGCCGTGTCTTCATTCGAGCACTCCAGGAAAGCTTTCAAGGACGGAGGATGAAGAAGAAAAAAAAAGAAAAGAAAAGAGATGAGAAGGGGGAGAAAAAAAAGGAAAACACGGTGAAGAAATCAAACAGAATGAAACCACGGCGTTCTCTGAGCTTTTTTTTTAGGCATGCGGAGGAGCATGCAAAACATTTTGCCTCCGCGGCTGATTCTGTGACTGCTGCCCAGCGTGAGTACTGGTCAGCGGATGGGAATATTAACGTGAGCCTCTGAGCACATGGAGGTGAATCAGTTATAAACCCAAATGAATGTCATAAAGAGGGGAAATAATACATTGGATGCCAGTTCAAATAGAGCACTGGCGCTCCTGCCAACGATGCAGCCAGCCAGCCAGCTAACATGAGCTACAGGGTGCTGCCGTCAAAACTAAGCACAGGGCTGAGCCGAGACCGCGGGCAGGGTAGGGAAAGAACAGATGGGAGTCAGGGGTGAGAGAAGGCTCTGGTGGATGAATCTTGAGTACTTTGGAAAGATGCAGTGCCTGCCAATATCGCAACCTATGGCCAGATCCCCGAGTGGCCTCGGTGGATGGAATTTCGCACGGGGGTCTAATGAAATAAAAAGGCTAAAGGAAACATAAATACCGTCATAAAAGTCCAACATGACACGAGGCCTGCGCCTTAAGGTTATGAAAATGCTGGTCAGAGCACCCCCCCCCCCCCCCAACACCCCCTCTCTCTATTCAGCAAAGATCAAACAGCCTCCCTCACACAGGTGTTGGATACCAATCCAACCTCCTGCTGGAAGCAGCCAAAGAAAATCACTCTGGGTGAATTCTATAACGACGATGCTATCCAGGCTACGCACATTCCTCACGAGCACATCACCGCACCACACTGTGTTAACCCAAGGATGTGTGTGTGTGTGTGTGTGTATGTGTGTATCTGTGACGTGGAGCGGTCAGGAGGTTCACCTCTCTTGAGCTCCTGGGTCGTCTCGGGCAGCGAGTCGAAGCGGCGCACCCCCACGCTCATCAGCTTCTCCACGCGCTCCGCCGTCATGTCCAGTGGGCTGGGCAGCTTCTCACACACCATGGCTGAGGGGAACTGTTAAGGAGCTTCCACCAGGAGCCACGGCCACAACACTTACCACGGAAAGGAGAAGAGACACGTGCAGTCTAACCAAAATAACATGGACACAGATAGCCCTAGTTATACAGCCAGCTGTGTTATATTGTGGTTATGACCATAACAGCATTTCTCTGCATATATATATACAGTACCAGTCAAAAGTTTGGACACACCTTCTAATTTAGATAGATAACACTTTATTTGTTTAGTACATCATACCATATGTGTTCTTTCGTAGTTTAAGTGTTCAATGTAAAAAATAATAAAAGTAAAGAAAACACTTGTAAAATGTAAGGTGTGTTCAGACTTTTGAGTGGTACTGTCTATAAACAAACATAATATATACATTAAATATATATATACAATATACATAACATATACAACACATAATATATACATTAAATATATATTATACATAACATATACAACATACATATCTATTGAATGTTAACAAGGCAAAGCACAATGACTAACAGGTATTGGCCCCATATGGAACAGCTTAATGGGGTGACTCATGGCAGAGGAAGGATACAGAGCACAGCCTCGGACACGGGGAGCCACTGACTACAGACGGCGGTCAGGAGCACTTTGGGGTCGGAGTGGCGGAGGTCACGAGCAGCCACCTTCACCCCCAATGAGGCCACCATCTTGTCCACCTTCTCCTTATCTCTGTGAACACACTGATGAAGTCAGGGCACGGTGACGGCGTCCCAGAAGAAGGCAAACAAATGAGGCTCTGAGTGACATATTACAGGCCGTTAATAACGCACCTTCTCGTGATGACAGCGTCGTACAAACTCCAGATGTTGTCAAGGACAAGCTGTACAAAAAGAGGCTTTTTCCCCTTGGACTGTGAAAGGAGACAGAAGAAAGACTTCAACGTCCAGCGCAGCTGTTCAAACAGACTCAGTCAACATACATCATATTACAGGGCTGCGAAACCCAAGAAAAGCGATATCTTGTGTGTGTCAATAAAACGACAAATGCCAATCACATTGAGTCTCCATAACCACACGTGTGTTAAAGCCAAAGCCCACAGTCTGGGGTTTCTTGTTCTTTCAGACAGCTGGACAATAATTGCTGATGGAAAATGGCTGGTATTTCTATAGCCAGTACTTCTTTAGTCAGTCAAGCCCTCAAAAGCACTTTACCAGTTAAAGGGTACTGACCTCGCTCACAGCAGAGGCAGCAGTTCAACAGAATCAAGCCTGTGCACTGGGAGCATTTAGGGGCCGAGCGTCTAGGACTAGAGTCTAATGGAAAGACGCTCGGACATGAGGGCAATGGAAACTGGGGACTTACTGGGAGCTCTCCTATTACTGGTTCCTCATTCTACCTCCTCATCCATAACTGCCTACACACCCAGCACATAAATCCGTCTCAGGGTCGCTCCTCCGTGCGAGTCCCACACCAAAACTCATTGTGAGCGGCCGGAGGTCAAGCGCTTGGCAGTGGCGAGCCATGAACGCTGCCGCGGCACTGACCGATTGGTTTCCGGGGGGCACGTGGCAACCTCACAACCCACTCGCCCAGTCATTACTGTACAATTCTACCAGGCGTGCGAATGTGGTCGTGTTTATTCTGGAAACTTGTTTGTGTCTCGCACGCCGCTGCCTCTGGAGGCTTTGACACCCCCTGAAATCCAATACACAATGAAAGCTAATAATGCATGTAAGGTATCTCATTATAACTCTGGCTCCGTTATAAAACAAGGAGATCTAAAAAAGCAGCCCTGACTAAAATAGGCAGCTCTTGCATATCCATTACAGGGACACGTTAACGCAGATGTTCAGCCATGCGAGGAACGGCACATCAAGGTCCATTATGCCCTGGTTGTGGAGATGGGGAAGGCCTCTCCTGTCAGGAGAGCTCTCCCACCTAACCCGCTGTCTGTAGGCTCAGACTGAGGGTGGGGATGCAGTGGAGCGGTGGAGAGGAGAGGAGCGTGTGTGTGTGTGTGTGTGTGTGTGTGTGTGTATGTGTGTGTGTGTGTATGTGTGTGTGTGTGGGTGTGTGTGTGTGTGTGAGAGAGTGTGTGTGTGTTTGTGCATGTGTGTGTGTGTGTGAGTGTGTGTATGTGTGTGTGTATGTGAGTGTGCGTATGTGTGTTTGTGTGTGTGTCTGTGTGTGTGTGTGTGTGTGTGTGTGTGTGTGTGTGTGTGTGTGTGTGTGTGTGTGAGCCCGCCCTCATCTTCCCACTCATTGAAGAGGCTGCTAAGCATGTGAAGTGCAGTCCATTACCATAGTGAAGTCTGCTTTACTTTACATTCATTACAGGCGCAAATGGCACTTGAAATGGTGAGCCACCATCAGAGGCAGCGCCAAACCACTTCAGGCTGCCAGCAACGCGGGGAGACCCTGGCAGAGGCGGCACCTCTCCAACAGCCTGTGGGTTACAAAGTCATCCGCTTCCTCTGCACCAACAAGATCCAAACTCACCCGGATCAGAACACGAGAGATAAAAGCACCAACTCAACTCTGACTAGGGTGAGCATCAGAGTTACTGTTTGTACAGACACACTCCCACAAGCCTAAAACACGTTACTGGTGTCTTTAAAGTTGTCCATATTAACACCCAGAGGGGTCAATACCATAGTTGTGGATGATACCAGCTAACCCTAACCTAACCCTAACCCTGACTTTAGACAACAGAACAACAATGTATGGTTAGGCATTAATCTCGTGTTCAGTAAGATGATATGTGTGCTACAAACCATCAGTGCCAGCAAAGTCACGTACCTGAGCTCCCCTCATGATCTTCTTGGCTTTGGGGTTGAGGTAGTAATCCCCCCACAGTGTCTTAAGCAGCACGTCGGAGCGGATTCCCATCTTCTGACTGTACATCTGGGCAAACTGGTGGATGCTGAAACAGAGAGACACGCACACGTCACTCGTGTATCTGAGCACTGGGCTGGGTGGCCTCCCACCACCACGCTCACTGAGTCACGCACAGGCCTCCACGTCTACCCTGCAGTGGCCTTAGACGGCCTTCTATACTCTAGTGCCGAGCGATCGTTAGTGTTTACTGGGGATAATAAGCATTAAGTCTGACCACCTACTCGTGCTCTGCTGCTCAGCCGGCGGTGCCAGTGACTCATGTGTCTGTGTGGGAAGATGAGATGAGACATGTCTGTCACCTCCGCGCTGCCAAGACCGCATTCATCTCACGTCTAACATACCATTCATAACAAGGCTTCCAACATTTAAAGCCACTGAATGGCCCTTGGAGAGACAGACACAATCGCTGAGACATTAAAGTCTTCTCATCTTCCGGCAGGTCCTGTAGTCTCCCTAGGGGGGAGGGCGATTTTTCTTGGATGAAAGTTAGTCGTGATTTAATTGCCTTATTTATAGTTTGTGTGCTGTAATCAAAAAGACAAAAGGGAGGCTTTTAAAAAAATTAGGTCTCTTTGTTCTCCTCGTCCGTGTGTCGTCTTTATGGTCTACCTGGGCTGGGCCGCACACAACGCGGCGGCGCGGTGTGGCGGAGGAGCCGCTCTCTGGAGGTCATTATGCAAGCCCTCTCCAGTGCAGCCGGCTAAATGAGCCGCTCTGCCTGCCTGCCTGCCTGCGCGCTGACCTCGATTGAAGCAGCCCAGCGCTTCTCCGCTGGCTAAAATAAATCAGTGCCCTCGTGTGCTGCACACAGACTCACCCTTACAAAAAGTTTTAACTTTGACAAAAAATGGAGTCCATTAGTGTCCTCTGCTTGTGCGTGTCCCTCCGTAAGGGCTTTTATCGGTCTGTTAGTGAAAATGCTTAATTGTACTTGAAAATGAAGAGGAGGGAAATGCAAGTGCCAAATTCACTTATCATAGATAACAGGGAAAGCATAGCACTTCCCTTCACCATTAAGTATCATCTTCAAATAGAACATAAAAAGGGTAATGCTAAAAGTACCACAATATTTTGGTGGGGGCTTCAATCTCCTTTATTTTGTGTACTTTTAAACGCTCATTAGTATTTTAACAAACTTCTTGCGCACTAATAAGCATAGTATTACCACATCGGTTGTTGCAGATACACCTACATTTGAATCTGTAACAATAAGCTCTGTGGCTCTTCAAGCTTGCATCTCTTTGCTAAGAGCTCCACCTTGTGGTTCTTTTGAAAATGACTGCACCATGCACATACTGGAAGGTGACATGCACAGTAAGTATCAAGTAGGGGGGAAGAGCGCTCCTATTCTTGGACATCCGGCAAGCTGTCTGGGGAAGAACTTACCGGAAGCCCCATCCATCTATGGCACTGGCGAACACCACGTTGCCTTGGTCGGGGGAGAAGTAGAGATGCGAGTCGTCCGTCTCCTCCAGCCCCGCGCTCCAGTCGTACACCTGCTCCCCGCTGAGGGGCTCACTGGGCTCTGGATGCTGGGCCTGGGCATCAGCCTCCTTCTCAGCCCGCTCCTCCAGCACTTTGGAGGTGAAGAGGGAGGCGGTCACAGCATTGACCTGCCACATACAACACAAGAGCCCATTATTAAGGAGGTCCATATGGGTGATTGGGCTTCCAGTAGGGGGCTAACTCGGATGGGATATAAGGAATTCTGACCTGTTCCATTATTTTCTTGAGATGTTTGTAGGCTTCTAGCGAAGTGAGTTTCAACTCCACAATGAGTCTGTCGATTTTATTGATCACTAAAACAGGGCGGATGTTTTCCAGCCAAGCTTGTCGTAAAACTGCAAGAGTCTGCAAGAGAGAAAATTGGGGGAGAAGTCAGAGATTGAACACTATGCAACAATTTGCTACTTGAGATATGTTTCTATAGGCCACTTGTTTTGGTATCATTTTCAAATTCATGTGCAGGTATATGGTCATGCGAAGGATAGATAAACTTAAGTGTCGTTCCCACTAGCCATCCAGGATATTCCCTATGAGGTTCTGTGTCCCGGTCCGAACACTCAACACTTGAAGACCCAAGAAAAGCTTTCACAGCATGACACTGCCAAATAGCCAGCTTTTAGCAGTGCAAACTGGGCTTTTTGAGGTGTAAGGTTTTTTTTCGCAAGCCTTTTATGTAGTTAGCTCTCTGGTTTCAGACCAACACTGTACTGCTGCTTTAAATAAATGACAGAGCTATTCCTCTACCACAACAACAACAAGGACCTACAAGGTTCAAGACAATGATACATGCTGAATGAATACATCAACCTTCAACATATGAAAAAGGGTCTTATTCACAATCCTGTGTATACAAATGGTCATATTTTATCGACAGAAAAAGCTTCAACGCAAAACTATAACCAAATTCATTACAAGTGAGAAATGTTATTCTTACTGTACAGTAGAAATTAAATTAAAGGATAAAAGAGGGAATTATTTATAAGCAACCCTCATTTGACCAACTACCGGCCACAATCATTACGCTTCTCATACCTGAGGACACACGCCTTCCACTGCATCCACCACTATGATGGCTCCATCACAAAGTCTAACTGCTGTTGACACTTCTGAGGAGAAGTCCACATGGCCAGGGGAGTCAATCAAGTTGATGAGGTATTCATTATCACCTACAGAGACATGATAACACAAGCATCAGTCAAAGGTCACCCACATAAACAGACATGACTAATGTATTAATTAATATAGAATGATATAAGAAATAACTTACCACAAGCATAATGTAATGAAATAGCACTGGACTTCATGGTAATCCCCCTGATCTGCTCGTCCTCTCTGCTGTCCATGTATCGAAGCTAGTTGTATAATTATACATTATAAACACTGACAGAATATGCTACAGTAAACATACTTTATAGGCCAAAATAAAGTATCTAAAGTGACTCAGCCATACATGAACATTTCAATCGAACAAGATTACCTTTCCTGCCAAGCGACTTGATATGATGCCATTGCTCGCAACAAAGCGATCTGCCAAAGTTGTTTTTCCTGTAAATCCCAACAGAAAAGAAAAAGCAGGTACAGTGTGGAGTGACCTTAATGCTTTTAAGATAATAAACATTAGTGTATATTCTTAAATTTCGGAGACGTTCTGATGTATAAGCCACTCACCATGATCTACGTGAGCTAAGATACAAATATTTCTTATGTTGGCAGTTTTCTTCTGCAACTGAATAATTTTTTCTAAACTTGTGTGTCCCATTGTGGATTCCTGAAAATGTAAAAACGACAGAACAGTGAACAACTATATAATTGGCAAACATTTATTCCAACTCCTACATTGCTGACATTCGACATATGTATTGCTCATATCAACGTCTGTGAAAGTTGACAGCACAAATAACACGGGCTTAATCACTGAACATACGCATTTCATAAGAATATACATACGATTTTAACGTATTGTTCATTCACTTTCTCCCAACTTGTGGCAACATGACAGGTCAGCTAAGCTGTCAGGCTCCAGCATGACAATCAGGAGAACAGGCTAACTAAATAGCTAACCCTGTCTTTAGCTTTCATGCAGGCTAACTGGTTAGATGATACAATATGGCTAAGTCATTTTGATTACTACTCCCAACTCTCTCGATGTTAGACAGCAATAGCGGTCCATGGCAGAACTTATCCATAAACGATTTAGTCTGACAACTATGTCTCACTTATGGTAAGAACACACAAACTCACGTTGTTTTTCGCACTCAGGAAGTGACGTTTTAAAATTCGAACTTTAACCTTTACACGTCATGTGTCACAATCGACGTTGCCTAGAAACAGGCTTTCCAAACGGTCTACGGTTGCTAAGGAACACAGTGCTTCTATTAGAACTTTGGCAAAGTCAAAACTTCAGTGACAGTAGGTTGGAAGGGGGTAAAGTCAGGAAAATTCACTTGTTTAACTGAAGAAGTGGAGAAAATGACACGGCGTTGTATTTGTGAAATCTGCAGCTGTGGGTAAGATTTGTAACGAAAATGTACTCTGTTATTTGCACTGCAGACACTTTTGTTGTTGAACTTCAAGAATGTTTAATAATTAATAGTAGCCTACTGATGTGGTGTTGTAACCAAAGTAACTCATCGATACCTTTCTTAGACAACGTGAAATAGCTTGAGAAACTCATTTAAATAATATGTAACTATCTAATAACATATATAATACCGTTCGGTGCATGAATTTCACCCAAATGATCATTATTCAGTGTTTTAGTGTTAAAATAAAGGGAGACGCACTGCATTGTATGCCATTCTTCAAAAGCCTAGCAATAGCAATATGTCTTAGAAAAATGCAGTACGATGTATGTTGCCACAACTGTATTATCTAATTTATGTTATTTTGCATCGTCATTCACGTTTTAGGTTATAAGTAAGGGAAAACATTTTTGGAAGTCTACCACTAACCTAATATGTGGGTGTTTCTGGCCATATGCAGGCCTACTGGAGCATGATTGATTTTGAGTATTAATAAACACTTACATGCCAAATACCCATCAGAGTTACCATTAAACACGTTATTAGATCAGCGCACACAAAAGAACTGGAGATTAAAAACATTAAAATAAAGTGACTGGTTTGTAGTAGCTAGCAACTAACAACAACAGGAGGTACCGGAGGTAGAGAAGTTGCTTAGTAATCAGACGGTTGCTAGTTCAATTCCTTGTCGAAGCGTCCTTGAGCAAGACACTGAACCCCTAATTGCTCCTGATGTGCAATTGCAATTGATGGAAATGTAAAATATATACATTGTAAGTTGCTTTGGATAAAAGCGTTGGCTAAATGGCTAAATGTAATGTAATGTAACTAGACAACGGCAAACTGCTCCTCAGTGGGTTATAAAAATGTCTATCAGATATGGTCACAAAGATAGAGTGTGACACCAATGATGGGCCTTGTGTTTTTTCCAATTACTCTAATCTATATATTTGAATAAGCTCATACTATAGTGAAGACAGTATAGCGATGTTTCTTTTATTTTACGGCTGGATTAATGGGATCATTCTTCCATTATTACTAAAAACACATGACAGATTCCATGATGTGTCTCCAAATCACATGCTGGGCCATTAGAATTTGTAATCTTACCTATTTTCAAACTATCTATTGAACTATTCCTTATTGAACAAGTTGTTTACTTCTTTCCCCAGACGTCACCGTTGCCCCCATCCACCTACTGCACTGTATGGGGGGAAGGGGAATACAGTGTGCGTTAGCACCGAATACACCGAGAAGTACCCTTCCTATGGACATCCGAATCCACCCCAAAGCCTGAAACCTAAACAGGACTTTCAGGGTGACAAAGGGAAAATGGATGGAACTACCACATTCAAGTAATCTTGAAAGACTTTAGATTGTATTGTGTCTTACTCACTTACACTTTATGTAGGCTACAGTCAAATCTGAAAAAGATTTATTCTGCAATGTGATTTAAGTGTGATTTGACTAGTCTGTTGTATTAGGTCGGATTATATTGCTTATGATGTTATCCGTCGCCCTGGACGCCAGAAGATTGAATACAAGCCCAAACCTGGTGAGATAGACTGCGGCACCACCTACAAGCAAGACTTCCCCTACTATGAAGTGAAATCAGTCCCCCCTCCCAGGCCGAAACAAAGAACTCAGGTGGCATCGGGAAAATTGGACACTGTGCCCACTTACAAAGGTAACCTCAGCAAAGCTCCATATGAATGGGTTAACATGGACATACCTGGTTGATTGTCTTGGGTATCTGCTGATGGTTTAAGCTCACCCGTTTACTCTTCACTGTTTACTGTTGTTGTCTCTCTCTGTGTGTTGTAAATATGGTGGCTGTTGTAAGACACCAGATCCTCTGGTTACTTCTGTAAGTCCAGAGTCAAATTCAACATGTAGACCATACTGCATCCAAGAAACATTCTCATAAACTAGCTGGTTTATAACATGCCACAGAGCTGAGTCAGGCTATGTAAGGATACGTACATAACAAGGTATTCTGATTTAAGTATCATAATTTAAGATAGAAAGAACATAAGGTCATTAAGTAAGTTACAGCGTTGCAACATGCAGTCTTGGTATTAAATTCAGTAAAATACCTTTTTTTTTTTTTTATTCAATTGCAAATCTGAAATCCTCTGCTCTCCTACAGAGGATTACCGCCAGTGGGAGCTGTCAAAGAGGGAGCTCAAAAAGCCAGATACGACATACCATCCTCCCTCAGCAAAATTTGGTAACTCAACAACCTTTCAGGATGACTTTGCTCCAAGAGGCCTAGTACAGCGGGAGAGCTTCAGGCCCTCCAACCAGCCAAAGCTGTCTGATGCTCCCTTCGGTGGGATAACCAGCAACCAGCAGACCTACGTCCCCCATACAATGGAGGCCAGGTACTCCAGGCCGCCACAGGTGTACAAGCCAAGCAGTGAACCTCTGCAGAACCTCACCTCGCACAAGCAGGACTACCAGGGGCTGCCTGGGAAGATCCCCAAGAGCTGCAGGCCAGACAACGCCAAGGCTTCCTCCAGCTGCGCCTTTCAGAGCAGCACAGAGTTCCGAGAGCGTTTCCAGCCGTGGCCCTTGACCATGCCCCCGCGCCACAAAAACATAGAGTACGTGGCTCCCACCGCTGACATGGACCTGAGCACCACCAGTAACACGTACTACACCAAGCACAACATCCAGCCCTATGTGTCAGCAAAGCCCTTCGCTCCGCCTCTTAGATCCTCTGTGCCCTTCCAGAGCACCAGCACCATGAAGGAGGACTTCAAGACGTGGGCGCCATGCAAGCCGGACATCATCAAGAAGCCAGAGGAGCTCCACAAGGCGACCGGGAAGATGGAAGGCCTGACCACCTTCAGGGCCCATTTCACCGGGCATGTACTGCAGCCTAGCGTCAGCTTCAAGCCTCCCAACGCGGCCATGAGCAGGGATGTGCCCATGGAGGACGGGACCATGTACCGCACAGAGTTCACCCCGAAACAGATCGACGTGTGCCCTGCCAGCCTCGACAGCCTCCCAGGTTATGCGTTTGAAGATAGGGACGAGCGCGGCCACAAGTTCTTCCGCAAGGTGCCTTCTCAGGGGAAAGCCGGCATGGTTCAAACCACAGAGGCAGTGGCTGTCAACTAAAGACTTTGACAACAATGCTGTCGTGCTGAGATTCATTAAAACACGTCATTTTGCTTCCCAAAATAATTTTGTGTCAGATATGGAAATATTTTATTCAGTAAAAATGAATGGAATAAGTAAATACAGTTATGAAAAGTAGTTTGGAATCATAAAATAATCAGTAGATACGCATCTGGAAGCAGAACATTGATTACTGCTGGCATACCTTCATTTTTAACATATGTCATGAGATTAAGATTTATAGTCTTTTATCCTAATGTTTGTCAGCTCCAAATACTGCTATGTATTTATATGACAACACTGACCAATCAATATGTGCACTTTTTAAAAGCTATATTATTATCACACAAAATCAGATAATGATGTACTTGCAATGATTCCACTTTTGAAAGTGGAGGTTGTTTATGATTGTGGTTGGTTTTATAACTGAGACTCAGAAACAAATTGTAGTATACCATTGATGTACGTATATGGTTTAAATAAACAGTTATCAGTTGCCAAATCATATGAAAATCTACTTTAATGATGAATAAAGTAATTCAGCATAAATGAATGGCACTTCACTGTCTCATCACAATGATACATTTAAATAAATCTATTGAAAAGACTGTTTTATTTCCTCTGTTGTGCCACAGGTCATTTGCAGTTGTGATTAGCTGTAAGCATGTACTGTAACTGTCTGTATTACTTTTTCCAAAATTATTATTTCAAAGCACATTACAAAGGCAGATATCAGTGTCCGTGTTGACTGATGGTGTGTATGTGCGATGAGTGGCGTATTTAATACATCAAAACGTTTGCAAATGTATTAAATCCATGCGTATAAAATCAAAGAAACATATATGACATTAATAAACCACATCAACAAGTGCTATATGCAGGTTTTATACTGTAATCTTCAATTTAGGCATGGCCAAAAATATTAGAACCTGATCACTTTTTTACAAAATCAGTAGCCGACCTCATCTTCAGTGAAGCTGCTGTTCTGGCTGTGGCTGTCTCTAAGGGGACCTGTGAGAGTGCCATGGGTTTCCATTACTGAATTATGACACAGAATTATGACAGAAACAGAAACCTGGTTTGCTGAGTCTGAGCTTTTCGCATAATTTGTAGATTCTCATTTAATGTGCATTGCCAAAACAGGAGAGGGCCTTCTATTCTTCATTCTCCATTGTCCTGTTCTAAACACTGCAATGAGTGCCAGCAACAGAACATTGCAGGTAAATGTAAGTGCAAAGTAAAAGGGGACTTTTCAGTACGTTTAGAGGGTGTCCATAATATTCTTGAAGGCCCAGCATTGGAACTGGTTAACACCGGAAAATCTATGGATGACACTATACCGTATATACTGCAATATGACGAAGTTCCAATGCAGACCACAAGGTGTCTTGACAGCCCGGATGTTTTTGATGAATGTTGTTCAACTTTCAAGTTCTCAGGGAAAACGTGTACCATTTTAAAACGTGTACACATCCCAATATTTTTGGCCATGTCTGCACAATACATCAAGACAACTAATCTATTCAACGGGTAAGAAAATAAAGTCCAAAAAAAAAATCTACACTCAATGTACACAATATTGCACTTAAAACACATTATTTACAAGACATATTTTACAATGCAGCACACTGGTACAACACAGTAAGAAAAAACTCCAAAAGATCCACTTGGCTGTAAAAAGCACTGTAACTACTACTACATCATTGAATACCTTTCTCCAAATTGATGGGGGATTAAGTATATTTACATATATTCTTTCTGAATCCAGCAAGAACATATCCCTAAGTAAGTATTTTAATAAGTACCTCACTGTATCTTGTCAAAGTCCTGCATATATAAAAATAAATAAATAGTCCCCCCACAATGGCCAAGTGTTCATTAACGTCTTTTGATCATATTTGGATATTCATTATTCAACCAAGTGATGTTTTCATATTAACAACAGCGTCTTGGTGCCTTACTGAATTTGTACCCATTTAACTCCCTTCACACAAGTGAATGGTCCTAAAGGATTCTGATCTAAATCCAGACCAAGTTTAGATACAATGACAGATGCATTTGTTACAAATAGAAATAATGCACACAGAATATGTATGTACCACTACTGAGAGATTGTTGTCAAAACATTGTTATGGTTATTGCTTCATACAAAAAAAATGGAGTAAATAGACAAAACATGTTGATCTTCTTCTGGTCAATTCTGGCCAGCTGATTTAGGTTTCACAAAGACTGGAGGCCAAATAGTTGTGGAGATTTACTATGCTGTGGCAGAGCTGTGGTCTCAAGCACATGAAGTCACTCAGTCTCTGTATGTGGATGTGTTCAAGCCACATAACGATGTCCAAAATATCCTCTTCAAGAATTCAGTCAAGTTGCAGGGGAATTGTTTTTTTTTGCTTATAAGATACCATTCCTTCAGGTGTGTTTTTACTTTCCAGTCCTTTCCTGAACATTCTAGAAACAGTTTGTGTTCAAAGTTCAGGGTGTCAGTCTCAGTAGTGAACACTAGATGGGGTTAGTGTCCACGGCACAAGACTCGCAGCATTTCTGCCTGTACAGATCCACTTGACACAGCTGGAGGCGTTTCACCACAGCACAGTAATGGGTTCTATCTTTGCACTCACCTAAAGAAATGGAGAAAATAAAAAATGAGAAATCCATCAAACTGTCTTGATTGCCTGAACCACTTTCAAAACTTCATTGGTCTACATATCCAAGGGCATTGGTGCTTTGTTACAGACAGATCATTACATGCTACTGTTACAAGCTAACTTAGTATTTCAGAGTATTCACAGTGCACAGTTCCTTAAGACTGAGGGGTGGTGCCCCACTCATCCTCTGCCCATGGTTCTCAATGGGCAGTTGCAATGGCAGACATAAAACCACGTGAAAGGCCATTAAGCGGTTTCATGTTTTACAGGGTATTTTTTCACTCAAAACGAGTAAAAGGACTCAAGTGACACTTGAACTGTCTCACTGGATGACATGAAAGGAGCCGGTCTGAAGAGGCAGCAGTACAAAGGACATTCTACACAGACACAGACTGACTCGCGAGACATGGCCTTCTTAAACAATGTGTCTGTGTGTGCCCGTGTGTGTGTATGTATGTGTGTGTAGATAGTGGGATACAGAGGATCTTACTGCTGCAGGATGTGATGTTGCAGTGTTGCCAGGAGACCGGGCGCCGTTGCCAGGTGCATTGCTGGTCGGCCAGGGTCTTGTTGGTCCTGCGGTGGACGCACTCGACGCGCCGCGACTGGAAGCCGCTGCCGCAGGCCACCGTGCACAGCCGCCACGGCCACACCCTCCAGTGCACGTCACAGGCGTCTGACGAGCAGTTCTTCGCCGACAGCGGCCTAATGGGAGAGAGAGGCAGTCAGACATCAGTCATTAAAAAATAGGAATGGAAATAAACACTCATTAGCATTCAAATGTTTCTACAAGTGAGGCACATCAAGGTCAAATAAACACGATGAGAATATCAAGGCGGTCCTGATGAAAACAACAGCTGGTTGTTTTGTTTGGGTGTAAATGCTGCAGGGCAACCGACGTGATCTCCATTCCAGATCCACCCCAAGCCCACGGTACAGGGAGCATCTGCATTCAGAGAAGACAATACAGGGAGCCCTCTGGATGCGGCTTGTCTACGATGCGAGGGCATTGGATTTCTCACTGCAGCACAGCCCTGCGCAAATCAATACTTTCCACAGCGAGCAGCGGTGCTGCATATCCAATGTGTTTGGTGCTTGTGTGTGTGATCCAGGGCCGCACCTGTCTTTGGGATCACATGATGTTCTAGGGCTGCTGGAGCTGTTCCGATGCTTGCACATCACTGTTCTGCTCTGAGTGGCCAGGCCTGGGCCCAGACATCGCTCGCTACACTGCAAAGGCAAACACAATAGTTTTAAAGGGAAGTTGTCGATGCCACCATGTTTTTGGTTTTATGAATGCCAAACTGAAACTACAACCTACCATTCAGTTGCCTATTTTACCTGATAATTCTCCAACACAGACTTAAACGTCAACCCCAACCCATGTTACAATATTTTCTTAAAATTATTCAACAACAACAAAATTCAATCAATAATAATGAACTCAAATGGACGAACGCCTGTGTCTTTACCTGACCCCAAGGGCTGGTCACCCACTCGGCACAGGTGTCCATGGTGCAGTCCTCTCTGTCGACGGGCCGGGCTGCCGCAGCACAGCTGGATGGAGGAAGGATGCGCACCGTCCCCGCGGCCTCCGTCTGCTGACACGACACCTGCCTCTGCCTGAAGCCACGCCCGCAGGAGGAGGAGCACCTGGACCATCCGGTTGACACCCAGCTGCAAGATGGCGTCAATGAACACATACACAAAGTACCTTGAAGTGTCAATACAAAAACACATACATACTCTAATGTTCATGCGAAAGGTTCATGGAGAAAAAGATGCCTGCAACAGTTCCAGACTTAAGGCCGTGTTCAAACCTGGCTTTTTTTTTCAACTGCCAGCGCCTTTTTTTTTTACATGCAACCCTATGGGGAAAGTTTAAACTGCTGAACTCTTTCACTGAAAGTAACCAGAGGTACTAAACCAATTTCTCTGTATGGATAACATGTGCTTACTAACACATTCTTCATCAAGATGACTTGTGAAACCCTGTATCCGCCATGACAGATGTGTTATTGTTTCAAAAGGGTATTTTTACGGCTAGTCACTGGAGGCTGGTACAAAGCACAACTTCTATCTGGAACATTAAGGGTGTCAGTTCTCATATGAAGCCCGGAGTTATGGGATAGAGCAGATTTGGGGCTTGGTCAGGCAAACAGGGGCAGCAACAAAGACCAGCTTTGTGCGAAGATCCCCCGTTGATAGTTCGGAGAAGACACTAAGCAGTTTCGCAGAGCGAGTTGATCTTTTTGATTAATGGTAGAGCCAGTGTGCCGGGCAGTAATCAGATGATGTTTTTGGCATGGCCAGGCACGACAAATGAAAAACGTTTCCTTTTTTTTCCACGCTCCGAGTTTTCATATTTTCATAAAAGTTACGCGTAAAAAAAAAGAACTGTGTTAAACTCCAGTGCACTGTTGAGCAGTGCTGCAGCCTTCGTGAATAGGTAGATATGATCCAGCCTCCCTGCTCCCTCCTCACCGACCTCAGTTACCCAATCACAGCCGCTGATATTGATGAGCTATGACATTCAGATGGTACAGAGCGCCCACTCGATGGGCCCTGCAGGAACAATAGTGGTTGATTCATGTTGTTCGCCGGGCGTTTGCGCGGCCCCTGTGCAAACAAACGTCAGGAGGCAATGAGTGATGGGCTTTTTCATGGAGAGAAGCAACCTGGCCGGGGATCATACGGCTGGGCAGAGTGCCTACAGTCAAGTGGATTTCTGCTGCGAGCCGCCTGGATTTTCTTCCTCTTGAATTCTTTAAAAAAGCTGCACTTTCAAGTGATCTACCAGCAAGTGTGGCGGACATCAGAACAAACGACAATGGCCAATATATATATATACCTATATATGCACCATGGTATATACGCACCTGACTGGGCAGTCCTTGACATTGCAGGCCCGGGGGGAGGTCGCCGGCCTGGGCAAGTGATGGCAGGTGGGAGGGGGCACCTCCCTGCCCTCTGGGCTGATGCAGCGCAGCCTCCTCGCCTGAACCCCTCCTCTCCCACAGGTGGCGCTGCAGACACTCCAGTCCCCCATCTGCCAGGTGAACTCTGCTCGGGCACAACAAACCCCAGCCACCAGAGAGTGGATCATTCATACCATACAAGAGCCTTTGCAATAAGCAGCCAAACATCCTTGAACTTATGCTTAATCTTTAGAGGGCATAAGGGCCACACTTGGGTCATATTTGTTCTGATTAAAGCATGTGAGTGCATGAGTGAAGTGGTCTAGGGAGGACCATTAGGTTTTTTTTTTTGTCTGCTTAGGACAGAAATCTGAGCAAATAGGTTGTTTTGGAGCTGTATTGTTGACCTTACTGTTGATTATCCATGCTCTGTCCTCAGCTCTTAAGATTTCATGCTTCCAAGCATTTGTTTATGTTAGAAAGGAGCAGTGGTGAACTTAAAAAAGAAACAAAGGCAGTTCCAAGCCAAACTGGTCGTTCTATGAAATAGAATGACTTTAATTCACTTCAAGGCATGGAATAAAACACTGACTGGGTATTTTGCTTTTTATTATTTTTTCCTCAGGCTCTGTCGTTTCATCCTGTCTTCCAATCATAAAAAAAGCGACATAACGATGAAAATTCTGTTTGTTCTACTTTTTCCCCTCAATTTCTTTTTCCCTATCCCTCTGCAAAATGCCAAAAAACTACCCATGACAGGCCCTTTTGGATGACTTAAAGTGTTTCAATTGACTGAGTTAATTAAGGTTTAATGATAGGTCCCAGCTGTGTCCACAGAGCCGCCCAGAGTGAAATGTGAAGTGACGGCACAAAGGCCATCCTGTGAACTTGCCTCGCCCATCCAGAGAGGAGATCTGAAAGTGAGACAGTGTGACCACACCGGTGTGAGAACAGCTGGGGGGGGGCAGGGGAGGCCGATAAGGGGCCCTTCGCAGATCTCTGGCCAAGTATGGGTTGACATGACATGGGCGACCAGGAGCAGTTGTACTGGGTGTTTGGTAGTTGGGAATGCAGACACACACACCTTCTATGCTGATGTGGACCCAGGCCGAGAGGAGCTGGCTGTCTGTCATCTGCGTCTGGCATCTGTAGTGGCCGGCGAACGTCCCGTGCAGTGTGTTCACCTCCAGGATCCGTCCCCCCACCAGTATCCGGTGCCGCAGACCCAGGGTCTCCTCAAGCGTCTGGTTCTGGAAGTACCACTTAATGGCTTTTCTGTGGTTTGGAACGACCGGACACCCTGGGCGGAGGAAGTAGGTGGGGGTAAGGGGGTAAGGGGGTAAGGGGGAATGAGGCCGGCAGTCATTCCTAATTACTCCTGACGAGCCTGCTCCTGTGTGCGGGACTGACTGCACCCTCCCCACCCCCCCCCCTACTGGAGCCGGCTTTCATCTGCATCCAGACCCATTAGACACGCTCGCCCAATCAGCCACCACAATAGCAGCGGTCGTTACTGCAACATGTGTGCTTACTGTAAATCAGAGTCACTGCACTACACTCATATCACAGCAGCAGCCATGAATGAGGAGGCAATGAAGGACACGGCCCGAGTTAATGAATTCATCTACAGTGTACAGTTCCAGTTCAGTGCAATCTCCACAAGTCATCAATCAGACACAAACCCATATCATTTTCTTGAAACAGTCAGAAATACTTTTCTTCATACAGGAGAAACGTGTATGGTAACTGAGGTAGACACAAAAGTCAGTCGTGGTTACTCAATATATCACTTATATGATCAAAGCCTGAAGAATATAACTCTGGTCAGACCGAGATGTTAATGCTGAACTAGATAATACCTATGCGCAGGATGTCTCCAGGCCGGACCATAGCCCGGGTGCCGACGCGAGAGGCCATGAGGACTCTCTTCCGGGCTCCCTCCTTAGGCGCGGACGTGTGGGGCGTGTGGTGCGCAGACAACGCCTGGGTGGCTCCTGTCAAGTAGTTCAGAACATAAGTGACAATAAGTGACTAACCTGAGAAATAAATCAACAGAAAAAATGTCACCAAATTGATTTTGACAAACATGCACAACCCTAAATGTCTAAATGTGCATTTGATGAGAGTTGTTAAATGTTATGCCTTCGAGCCTACACTAGGAAAAGGAGTATTTTACAGAAAAACCACCCTGGGAAATATACTTCCAAAAATAAAAGCCCTCTTGATATGAAGCCGCTGCCATGATGTGTGGGTGCCTGTAAGAGGCTATGAACAGACCACCCACCCACCACAGAGACCTTTGCCTTATGGCTGCATGACTTGAAGTGTAATATTTTCAAAAATGGCTCCAGTCCACCGTGAATGCTTCTATGGGGTGCGACTTCAAAAAAACCTGTATAACGCTAGACAGAGTTTACCATGCCCACTCAGGAGTGGCGTCGCCAGGGCTCCAGCTTGGCTTGGAAGTGGGGTATTTCTTAACATGACGTGCCTCCCGATGCCAATATCAATACGCCACTCATGTGTCGGACAGCGGGCTGACACGGGTGGAAAAAGAGCAGCGCCGCACAAACCAGCGTGCACTTAATCACCGGCGCTATGGAGTGGATCGGAGCGGCGGCTCCTGTGTTACTCCCTGTCAGGGGCGGAACGTTAGCGTGACATACGACGACGGCGGCGAGAGCGCACCTTGGAACTCACCAGACACGTGAAGGTGGCTGGAGGCGGAGGATTTTCCGATTGGGTTGGCAGCCACGCACGAGTACGTCCCGTAGTTCTGGAGTGTGATGTTCTGGAGCAGCAGAGAGCCGTTGAAGAGGAGGTGAGCGTTGCCGTTCAGGGGACCCTCCTTCTTGTGCCAGCTGACGGTTGGCTGAGGGACACCTGTTAGGAGAGAACCAGGCCCCAGACACCCCACTATCAGTCCCAACTCTCAGACACAGAGCCCACAGCTAATGGGGAGGAGGAGGAGGAGGAGGAGGGGGGCTGATCTCACAAAAGAGTCTATTCATTGCACAGATCAATGGAGTAAATATAACACAAAGCAGGCCTACATGTACTAATCAGTATAACCCATGCAAATGTCCACACAATTTCCCTAATATTCCTGCATCTCCATCAATGAGAAGCACATGTTGAGTTATGTTAAGCCCCTTTTTCCCCCCAAAAAAGGGAGGAGGTAAAAATGATTGTACAGGACATTCAACTATTGCCAAAAAGTGGGGCACCCTCTGAATTGTGGAAGAAAAAAAGACAGCCATTAGGATGAATTATAGCGGGGCAGAGTGCTAAAGTGGTTCATAGTGGAGCCTGAGGGTTTTTTTCCACACCAATAAGACTCATTATTAAAGACAGACACAGGTACACACAGAGTAACACAAAGAGTGCTCAGGTATGGTGACAGAGCTGGCTTATACAAATCAGACAACTAACCTGTATAACATCCCTCTGTAGAAATACCTGACAACGTATGAATTTATGCATGGTTCAGAAAAGAGGGACAGCCTTTTCTCATAAATCTGAGTGAAGATATTTCCACAGGCAATGTTAACCAAAGTCAAAGCACATGAAGTACTACACACTTCAGGCTACAACTGTTTCAAAATCTCATGCCATGTTTCCCTCTATGCCTCCATTTTGCTACGTTTCGAAATCACAAACCAAAAACGTCCTTTATTATAATTTTCTGTTTTTCTGTCACCTCCAAGTCGTCATATTCCCCCCGCAGCCTTTTGTAGCATTAGTTCTCGAGGTGTGAGTAACGGCACTCTCTTCTAACGATGCAACTGACTTCATTTGTGTGATATTTGTCATGTTGATTCTCACCCCTCTCCTATTCTGGTGGTCCAACAAGGTGATAAGAGAAACTCGTTTCAGACATATACAGTGTTTTCTACTATGTGCGGCCATTTTGATAATAGTGCAGAATTGTAGGTAGCTATTTAAGTTAGTTCAGATTATTCCGGTAAGTTCTGGAAGAATGCCTTCAGTTTGTTAGAACAGTCTGAAGAAACTACACATGGCCACAGTATTGCTCTGTGGTGCTATCAGTAATAGTAGAGCAGCACAGAATGTTTAGCAACATTGCAGTGTTCTATCAACACACACTGAACCACTCTTCTTACATGTTTAAAAAGGGGAAAGTGCAGTGCATTATGGGAAGTAAAATAAATAAGTACTAGTACAAAATACAAGCGTGTGTCAGTCTGTCAGAGGTACACATTGCTGTCAGCTTTTCTATCGCTGTTGCATAAGGAGAAAGAAATCATGATACTGTCTACCACAAGGGTGAGCTGTTGTAAAGACATTCAGAAATGTGAAATTAGCCAATAAAGATGCACACCAGCACACACTCTCCAACAAAAAAGATGAGAGCCCATTGACATACACAAGTAATGTATGCAGGAAGAGGAATCAGAGAACCAGTTTTTTCTCTCTAAAGCTCAATTTGTGTTGTAAACTATAGTTTTTTGCCTTAAACAAATGTTTTAATGATTGCCACCTCATTACCCTCAAATATAAACATTTTGAGACTCGGCCTGTTCTCTTGTTTCAACACACACACACTCTCTTTCTCCCTCTCTGTCTGACTATGACACACACACAAGCAGGCGCGCGCACACACACACACACACACACACACACACACACACACACACACACACACACATACAGACACACAGACACACACACACACAAACACACAGACACACAGACACACACACACACACACACACACACACACACACACACACACACACACACACACACCATCAGTGTGTGCCGTCTTTGTCAGTACTGTTTTCTCAGGCTCTCTTGACTGACCTCCCCGATGCGGATTAAATTTCCCTTCTGCAATCAAGATGATGAGATCTTGCTGTTCACAATGGCCAAGGCTCCATGGGCCCATGTGCTGTTTGTGTTTGTGTATGTGTTTACATACGGACAGATCTCATGCAAATCTTCACGCCCGACCGACTTTGTAACTTTTGTGCGGTTTTTAAAAAACTTTGCCTCTCCATGAGTGCAGACCATGAGGGTCTGTGAGGACAGGAGTGTGTGTGTCCCCCCTCGGCCTGGCTTGGCGTTTGGGTCTGCATAATCAGGATGGAGGGTCACCAGCTGTGGCTCCGACAGACATCTTTCTATGAGTGGGCTCCAGCTGCACTGTGAGGGGTTAACGAGTGAGGGACAGTATCTGCTTACAGAGATCCCCCTCACGGGCGGATGGGGTCCGCTCTTCTTCAATAAGAGCCCAGGAGAGGAGCCATTGTTTATATCTCGTTTGTTTTTTCCCTTTTGACCGCCCTCGCTCCTCACTCGTCTCGTGGAATCATCTTGTGATGAAAAGAGGCCCCTCGTGCGAACGTGGCGCTCGGCGGCAGCGAGCGGTGTCGGCGGCCAAGTCGGCAGCACTAAGGGCATTGTTGGCAGCAGGTGTTTCTCGCTGGCGGCTCCGCCGGGCGTCCACAGGCTGAATGCAATCAGTGAGCCTGAAGGAGCCGGGATCCTGTTCTTACTAACCCACCCCCCCCTCGCCCTCGCTCTCTCGCTCTCTCTCTCTCCGCCCCTCTCCACCCCCCCCCCCAAAAGAAAATCCCTTTTGCTTGTTGACTTTGAGTTTACACGACCTCCGTGAGAGAGTGAGAGTCCATTTACAACCCTGACACGCACAGATGAGAGAGAAAAAAAGGAGACACAAAAAAAAGGGGCAGGGAGGATATCTTCCAAAAAGCCGTCACCAAATATTGTTGTTCGATCAAAACGTCACCTTTTCTTAACTCCCGTGGATTCGTTTTATAAATGGTGCAGGACACATAAATCCCCAGCAAGACCAATAACACCCTGAAAGGTATGCTGACTTTACAGACAATTTCTCTCCAATTACCTGGAACCTTTACCATTTCCTTACTGGGCTGCAGATAGGATCCATTAAAGCCATGATATGTAAATATTCACCATGTGTTACTTGGGATAGTGGGATATTTCAGTCGTGACAAGAATTTAATTTATTTGAGGTATTCAGAAAGTATTCATGGAGCATGATTGCTGTCCTTGAGAAAGAATAAGACCTTAATACTCTCCAGCCTTCTGCTGCAGCAAGCCTTAAGCTACACTGCTACGCTAAGCTACAATCTGTACCCATGAATTCAAACCATTTCTAGGGCAAACCTTTCAGTACAAAAAAAAATCACAAACTAAAATCCTAGCATGTTTTCGGTCTTCAGGGGACAGTCGCTGGCTTTGATGTGACTGACCTGTGACTGGGCATTCCAGGGTGATGTTGGCCCCCACACGGGCTCGGACCCAGCCCCCCACCACGGCGCTCAGGGCGGCACTGCTCAGGTCCGACACGTTCCTCCAGGACAGGCCGATCTTGGGGTACTCTGGTACAAACACATCAGGTTCATGACAGACTGCATTGGGTCCCATTAGTGGAGTAAAGGTTTTTACTGAGATAAGCTTTTGGGGAGATACAGCTTGTTTTAGTGCACAAATGCAAAAGGGCCTCGGCTAATGGGGTTAGCTTGGGAATAAAAAAAGGAAACCTTCCTGATATGGGTGGTGATACAGGGGTCAGGAAATGGATTTTTTTTTTTTTTTTTAACATCCAAATAGTTTTATAACATTCTTGCATTTCATTCTTAAAATCCCATTCCCAGGAGCACAGCTGCGTGTGTATCTCAAGGGCCACACGATTACAATCTGTGCTCCTTCTGAGCAGAGTTAATACCAGTCATCTATGGCTTCAATACAAGAGGCTGTCATCACTTAATCATACTATGCTATGCTATGACTGCTAAACACTTAGGGTAATGATGGTCAATGGGAAATATGCAGGTGTACTGGTGTACGTGAGTGGGTTTATCGGGTTGAAAGGCAGCCCTTAACAACACCAGTGGGTGTACATCTGCGTACACACTCTACATGCATGAATCATGAGTTGGTGTGGTAATCCCAGGCCATGCTGAGAGTGCGGAGGAGGCCTGGCTGACAGAGGGAGGCAGATGAACTCACCGGCCAGCTGCAGCCGGGAGCTCTCCGAGTCGGAGCCCAGTTCGTTGGTGGCGGTGCACCTGTACAGCCCCACGTCCTCCAGGCCTGGCTTGTAGATGTGAAGTCCCTCCGCGTCCTGCCACAGCACCCTGGGGGGCAGAGAAAGCCAGAGACTCTCCTCAGTGACCTCAAGGGGCTCCGGTCGGGTCCTCGAGGGTAGAATTACAGCGTGTGGTTCCTTATGCACGCACGCACGCCACGTTAAACAATTACCAAACAAATTCACTTATGCCAGGTCAGTGTGGGGTTCAGACCAGGACTGGGGCCGGAGTGTTTTGGTTATTGCAGTGAAATAAAACACACACACAAACACAGACACAGACACAGACACAGACACAGACACAGACACACACACACACACACACACACACACACACACACAGGACCGGTCTCATCTTGCCTCTGATAACGCCTTTGAAAAGGGGAGCGATCCATTCTAATCACACCTGGCATCTTAAGATCAGACCGGGACATAAATCAGGGGGTATCCTCACAAAAAACGTGTCTAGTTTTGGGCTTCTCTCGTCTAATTCCACAGGGCAATCAGGCGCTCATCGAGGCGGGCCTGTCAGAAGAAGGGGTGGGGGGTAGGGGTGGGGAGGTGTTTATGTAGGTGATTAGAGAGTATTTATTATGCAGGGGCTATTGTGCGTGTCTGGGACTTCCCCCCTGGGAGCGAACCTGAGCCGCGGCACTGTAAGCGAGCCTCCAGACGGCCAGAGAAGGAGTCTAATGGAGCCCCGCGGACCTCTCTCAGGCTGGCTGGACCCGGCCCAGCGGGGAGCCACGTCTGAGCGCCAGGGCTCTATTAAAACAGACAGCATGTCTGCAGCATCAGAGAGCCCTCCCCCAGCTCATCCCTGGGCCCGAGGAGAGTGGGTCCAGCCAGGCCCAGGCCCAGGCCCAGGCTCAGGCCGTGATAGCTTCAGCAGCCCTTGTGGCGGGTTTCCTCGGCTAGGGGAACAAAGACGGCTCAGCATCGGCGCTAAAACAAGGACAACACAGCAGATTTGTGCCCCCCCTACCCTCCAGTTCTTCTGGTGAGTCGTCACACCCTATCTGTGCCGCGCATGGGAAACAGCATGTGCTGAGGCACACAGTGTGGATCACTCACTCACAAGAGGGTAGATCTAGGGTATCTGGATTAGATATTACTCTGAGAAGCATGAGAGTGGAGACCATGAAAGCCGTTTAAAGACTTAAATGCAATCATCTCATCAACACACATTTCAAGTATGACTTCTCTATAAACGAAATAGGCCTGTTACTGCGTTGAGGTAACAAGATACTTAATGTTAAGACATCTAGACACGGAGAAAAGGGGCTATTGTTGGAGGAAGAAGTGATGGGAAAGGGCTGTGGTGATATATTGTGTAAGAGAGTGAGAGAGCGCAGGACGGCGCTGCGGAAAGAAGGGCCTGGTACCGAGCCCAGCCGAGGGCCTTTCTGCCGGGCTACTGAGGGGAGAGGTGGCCTGGTGCCCAGCCCAGCCGAGGGCCTTTCTGCCAGGCTACTGAGGGAAGAGGTGGCCTGGTAAACGCATAGGCTGCTTTATGGCCCTCTGGGGTGCTGTAAGGGCCTCTGTCCTGCTCCCACACAAGCCTCTCAGAAAGAGCACGTGGGAATGTGCACTGGACACCTCCGATACGCACCTCATCAATGCCTGCTCTCTCAAAACACTTCACAGTGCCCAGCACTCCAAAATGTGCTGCTCTACCTACAGAATGCAGATAGTTTGTGGATACGTTATAATATATAAAACCTGCTACTTTAATACTTTAATCAAAAAATAAAATATAAATGAAATATAAGTATATAAAAACACTATTGTATTTACGAGGCTCCAAGAGTAATACGGCAACTCAAACCATAATGCTTTATAACAGATAGGTGAAGAAAGTGAGACAGTCCTCCAAACAATGCCATAAGATAACATGATCCCAAACAGGTTTGTGTTAAGGGGTGGGATCCCCCTCTCTGATCACCTGATACTACTCACTCTACATGGCACCATCCCAGGCCCAACAGAGCAGCGAGGCTAAGCTTCACGCAGCTTGAGAGTCTGTGAATGTCAATCAGACGAAACCTTTTTCGCATTTCGGTCGTTGCCAAAAGTAAACGCTGACATTGTAAAAGCAGAGGCGGAGAGGGCTCCGCATCCACACGCTCTGCAGGGGCCCTCGGCCGCGAGAGAGGAGGAGAGGAGAGGGGCCCGGACCCAAAGTAAGAGACCCCAGCGAGAGGTCACTATTCTGGGCTTCTGTACAGATGTATCCCCTACCCCTACCCCAGCCCCATCCACTGCACTGCTTTTCACCTCGTCTGGGGAGACCAGGAGGCGCCTCCGTTTGGGCAAGGCTGAGGAACTGCTCTCCTGTCACAGTTTGAAGTCCATCATTGTACTTAGATGAAACACACCAATAACGATAAATAACCCAGCTCCTACCTGAAGCAATGACAAACGCAACCTTAACATGTGAGAACTGAACGCATCGCATCTAAGCGCGAGAGGACCCTGCGGTCGGGAAGCCAGCTGAGCATTATGGTGCCGCACACTGTGCTGTTAACATAGCTGAACCGCTAACCGTGCTAATCCATGATGTCAACTCTTTCGTCTATAATGTAAGTCCAATTCTCACGCAGGGCGGGCCCCCATTCCTCCCACCCGCAGAGGAGCTTTCAGCACGTGTGCCTTCTTCATGTGGCGCACACATGGCTACTGATGGGACCCTACAGGGCAGGGAGGAGTGGCAGCGCCGCTACGATCTGAGCTGAGCTCCTCTTCTGGTGTTACCGGTATTTTCCACCGGTCCAAGATGACCCTGATTACAGGCAGGAGAACCCCTCAAGGGTCCAGCCGGAGCCGGACTGGCTCACCGCTCGAGCTGCCACACCGCATTAGCACGTACACCGCGAGTACCGGGAATGAGGCTCGTCACGAGAGGGTTTAGCGCAGCAAAACTAAAAAAAACCTGTCCGTTTAGGCCCATCAATCAGTCCTCACTGACTGGCAGACCCTTAAGCGATAGGGTTATCAGTTCCAGATGCAACGTTCTGCTGACATAGTAATGAGGTGAAGAAAAAAAAAGAGGTCTGGGCTTTCATGAGATGGAACAAGCAAGAATATTAATCATCGTATGCTCACAGAAGCCCCAGCGAAAGCTATTCTTCAGCGTGGCGTGCGCTCTGCTTCTCAGATGCACAGAAGCTCTTGTTCAGACAAAGGGAAGACAAAACATGAGCCAACACCACGAACCAGACACAAGTGGTTCCACTGCTCACTGTCTGAAAAAAACTTCAGGAGACTTCAGGCTGCTTACGAATCTCAAGCACTTGAAGCACTCAGCTGAATCCACCTCGGCTGCTGCTGTGAGTTTGCCTCTTCTCCCCTCAGACTCACAGGGTTGCTCTAATTAGCTGAGAGAGATGACAGATCAGGCAAACGGTGTAAAAGGCCGGCGGTAAAAAGGTCAGTGCAGCAGCCTTAAAAGTCTCCTCTGAAGCGATATCTCAAAGGGCCAGTGTTGTGTACTTGGCCTGAGAGCCAAATCAAATCAAGGCCCTGGGGGGTGAGTCCCCACACTGGCCATGGGGGGGGGGGGGGGGCATGGGGCTTTTATGGCTTTAATCCTGCCGCTGGCACACAGGCCCCAGGCAGCAGGGACCGATGGAAACAGAGCTGCCCATTCCAAAGGGAAGGCACAAGCTCTGGATGCCAGACGGTAAGCTGTAGACAAGCTGACCGGCAGCGCCCAGTGAAAACATAAAGCCGGGCAGTGAGCAGGCGCCAGTGCCGGGCAAAAACAATGTAAACACGATAGAGCCTTTACATTCACTTCACCCTAGATACCGCCTCGGAGATCCAGGGTACAGAAACTTAAACTGACTGCCCCCAGCCCCGTGGACAAGGGCTCCTTTTTAAGATTGAGCAACAGTTCACAGAACATAAATGTATATTATCCTGCCGTACTGGGGAATACACGTTTATTTCTGCTCTTTTTTGTGGGCAGCCACTGTAGCTTTAGGCATGGGTGATATAACAGGCAAAACAGCTAGCAGAGGACCCTCTCCTGGCAGTGGTGTAAGCCCCTCTGCCACTGACCTGCTGATGGATCAGTGCTAAAATGAGGTCTGCAGTGTGTTTGTTCAGCCACGAGTGCCTTACATCTGGCACATGCCTTGGCCGGAAGGAGTGGAGACAGTGTTTGGTGACTGTCTGGCCCGTCAGGCATATACTGCAGCTGAATTCTAATGTCAGTTTTCAGTGTTTCCAGTCCCTGACAAACAACAGTTTATCACTATTCAGTAAATCACAAAAATAAATGGCAAATAAATCTAAAAGCAGAACAGTAACAATCTTGCATTCTTTAAAAAAAAAAAAAAAAAACATACTGTGCCTGGCAGAAGACAGGAAAGGTACTATCAAATCTGTTCCCGTACTTAAAAAATGTATAGTATGATGGTTAACATACAGTGGAGGACTCCTACCTTTCTCTGTACAGTAATGGTGCACCGTCCTTGGTCCAGGACACAGTGGGCTGTGGCACCCCATGGACGGAGCAGAGCAGGGAGAGGCTACGTGTAGCGTTGGTCAGATAAGCCACCCTGCCTATGTATATCCTCACGTCCCTCTGGAAGCTCATGAGAGGGCCATGCTGCTCGTGTCGTGTGATGGCCGCCTTCTTGGGACTCTTGCTGTCCTTGTCCGTGGCGCGCTCGGAGGAATTAGCCGTTTTGTCCTGGTGTTTGTCTTTAGAGCCACCTGCTTCTCCAGGCCCCTCGCCCTTCTTGCCTGTCGAGTGCGGATGCCCCGACGGATCCACGCTGAACTTGCGATTGTGCTGGGTGCTCAGCTTGTCTGCTGCACTGGTGTTCTGCTCCGGGCTGCTGATGTTGTTGGTCAGCTCCCTGTAGCGTGCTGGGAGCAGGCTCAAGGCTCCATGGGCCACGCTGGCCTCCAGGCGCCTGTCTGGCAGCGGGATGACGGGCCCTTGACCCCCTCTGGAGATGAGCACAGAGTTGCCAAGGGTCTCCCGGGAGCCCGTGCCCTGGGCCTGGCCCTCTGGAAGGTAGAACTCGCTGTTCTGCTGCCAATTTGGGAACAGGTAATTGTCGACCAAACAGCGCGGCAGCCACCAGTCCTTGCCCAGGGCGGCCTCTGGGTCGTCGGCATTCTCCGCGAAGCGCTTCCCTTCTGGATGCTCGAGGATTTTGTTGTCGCTGCTGATCAGCTTGAGGATGAAGCGAGCGGTGGCGGTGTGAGCCACGCAGCGGTACACCCCGATGTCGCTGGCCTCCAGGTTGTAGATCCGCAGGGCGCCAGACTTGGTGATGCCGATGCGTTTGGAGCTGGGAAGGTCCTTCCCGTCCTTCAGCCAGCGGATGGTGGACTTGAAGCTGTGTTGCACCGGGCACTTGATGACCACGGAGGTCTTGGGCAGCAGGTAGGCTCCGCCCCCGACGGTGAAGTGGAGCCGCTTCTCCGGACGGACCTGGATGTAGGTGCGGCGGTCCCTCGGGATCGTTGGACAGATCCTCACAGTCGGAAGATCTTCTGCAAGGACAACACAATTAACTCAGAGGAGCTTGTGGTTACCTCACAGGAAAAAGTTCTAGTCATTATATTCCACCATAACAGTTCAGCTGTCTAACTTTTACATCTCTCTCTCTCTCTCTCTCTCTCTCTCTCTCTCCCCCTCCCTTTCACCCTATCTCTCTCCCCCCTCTCCCTCTCCCTCCCTCTCTCTCCCTACATCTCCCTCTCCTCTCTCTGTCCCTCCCTCTCCCCCCTCTCCCTCTCCTCTCCTCTCTAACTTGTATTTGGGGCTTGAGATATGCTGCTCAGACAACAGACAATGCCATCAGTACAACTGACACGGCAGAGCCTGCCTCACGTACTTGTCTGTTGACTTATAACGGATATAACAAAACTAGGGTATGTTTTAGTCTGCAGTGGAGCTGGTGCTCTCGTAATGATCTTGTGTAAATTCTCCTACCCACTGCAGCGCTGGCGAGCGCGAGACTCATTAAAAAACATGAACAAGACAGCGCTACGAATCCAACATGTCCAGCCTTAACACCCAAGTTTGGAGCTCAAGTGGATGCAAAATGCTGACAGGAGCAAATTGATGCAAATTGGGCTCACTGCTCCAAGAGTGACCCACCCTCTGCAAGCATCCAGCTCACTGCAGGGTTCAGTCAGAGTCTACATGATGATTCAACCAAGGACGTAGGTTTGCATAGGGTTGGTAGGGACTAGTCACGACCAAAGTTTGGGAAAGACAAAAAAGTCCCTACCAATATTTTGTTAATTTGAGAAAAAAAATATTTTTCACAATATATTTGCAAACTCATTCGTATTATTATCAATACAATGTTCGTCGTCCAGAAGAGTTAGAAATACATTTTTAAGTTTTCTAATGTGCCCTCGAGCCTGTGAGACAAGATGCTGTCATTTAATTGGCTGAAGTGGCAGAGTCAGAAACAGTACGTGTGAATCCTGAAAGAGTGCTGCTAGTAGTGTGATACGGTAAGCTACTAAATTCGCCAGGAAATAATAACGCCTCATATCAGTATTTCGTTTGGTCTCAGCATTGATATTTTGACCCTTTTGTGCTCTGATAGGGAAAAGCCAACTAAAAAGAAAAGAGATGCCTGAAGTTTTTTCCACCCATTGAGCTATCCATAGAGCTATCAAAAAGCCCAGGTCGCTGTTAGTTAGCTAGTCGGAAAATTACCCACTTGCGAAGCTGCTAACCCTAAATCGCCACCCATTGTACAATGGAAACATGTTTTGAAAGTTGTAAGTGTGTGGGGCATGTAACTTTTGCTTGCATTACATCTCGTCTTGTTGAAGCCAGAAGGATAAGCTACCCTACCCTGTTTAGACAATTTTACCCATTAATGTAATCAATCACACTGGCTATTTTGAGAATACATGTTATACTTGAAGGTAGTAAAAAGGTGCAATAAATTGGGATGCCCAAATGTATGTAGCATATAATTCATGAATACATTATGTCATTGCACTGCAATCCAGATGATGTAGGCTTAGTACAGCTCTATAAAACCTGAACCAATTACCTACATATTACAAATTAATTTCAGAACAAACAAATGCACTGCATGTACTTTAGGTAATTTTGTTCATTAAGGCAATATTTTGAAATGCATTCAGGAAACTAAGAAATCCAGTGCAGATGTAGTGCAGGTTGAGGAAGAAGCAGCTGGACCATCAGGGCTTCAGATGAGGTCTTACTCATGTTTGGGATATCCAAAAAGGACAACAAAAACATGTGATGTCAAGAAATGTGGAGAAGGTTTAGTTTTTAAAATTTAAACTAAGGGTTTATTATTCTTATTATGTTTAAATCAGTTCCAAGTTCCACAAGTTAGTACACAAATTTAAATATATTCTTATAAAGTTTGCCTGTTAAATATAACATCAACTATTTTTTTTAAATTATGGTTGGGGGGGGGGGGCATTGTCCCTACCAATGCTGAGACCAAACCTACGCCCTTGGATTCAACACTGCATCATGAAGTAAGATCAGATATATTTCTTTTCTTCTATAATCATACAACACAATGCGTCACATACGGCCAAGGACATTTTCTTAAAATCCAGCTAAAATGTTACTTGTCTGTCTGTGTAGTTTACATGCTTGGCTGATGAAATCAGACTTGATTTCAAGCCCAGTTCAGATGGAGATAATGATAATGATAATGAGTGACACATATGAAAACATGCTTCAAACCAAATAAAAATGTACAGGCTTTTTATGCCTGGAAGTGGTCTAACACTGAGGTTTCTTTTTAACGCTGCCAAGTACTATTTAGATTTGGCTTGTGATAAACATTAATATTTCAGCCAATCATACGCAGGGGACTTTTAATTGCGCATAGCTCCTATACAGTCTTGTTTGGCCGTATATATGATAAAGCAAAAGATACACAAACAGTAACACCAACACAGACAATCTCGTCAGGAGCAAATAGAACATCTGCAAAAAACCATAACAGAGAATTATTTCATGGCTCCCATGTATGCAGTCAGACATGTGAGAGGCCTTGACAACTTGTGTGGGAGAGAGAAAAAGAGCATTCCACAGGAGTGGCGCTCACACAGTGGCACTGTATTCACGGCATGGGTGATGCCACTAATCCACCTCTCCCTGAAGCAGCCACAAAAACACCCATGATGTTTTGCACACATTGCCTCTGAGGATCTCCCAGTGAACGGGGAACACATTGGAAGGCAGCCCTGCTCCAGCTGCTGCTCTCCATCCAGAGGTGCTGCAATCAGCAAATTATATCATGTCATCCGCCGGTCATGGCACTGAGACAGCGAGAGGAGAGAAGCCTTCCCACCATACTACTGAGACAGCTAGAGGAGAGAAGCCTTCCCACCATACTACTGAGACAGCGAGAGGAGAGAAGCCTTCCCACCATACTACTGAGACAGCTAGA
>NC_137927.1:26754688-26759688 GCF_963457725.1 Sprattus sprattus
TATGATGTGCATTTTAAGTACAGTATGAGGTAATGATTATGTCTATTTTGACTTGTAAAATGTTCGTCTTTTATGAGTTCATCAGCGAAAACAAAAACCTGAGAGCACTGAAAAAGCAAAGCGCTGATATGAGAAATAATCATTTCTGTATCAACATCAGCTCTGACTTCATCCACACTGTCATTCCCAAAAACCAGCTGTCCTGCTGACATTGGCAAGGGGTCAGTTATTGGAAAAAACAAGCCTGTGTTTTTGTCAAATATTCCCCTTTTGAAAGCAGCCTGACAAGCTATTTAGGTTCAATCTGAATGCAGTCCTTGAAGACAAACCAGGCCTGTCTCTCTAGGCCTGGCATGGGAAAGAAAATGATCGTTTAACAAAGGAAAAAAAGCAAATACCCGCTGGATTAATCATATTTTCGGTCTTACAATGGAAAACAATCCCTTGGTCAACAACAAATGTGACAATCAAACACTATTGCTCTATTTGCCATGTCCTACAATGAATCATTATGAAAATACGGCTTTATTCGAGGGGATTTACTGCAGCCACACAGCGGTGGACTTGAATACACTGTGTGTGTGTGTGTGTGTGTGTGTGTGTGTGTGTTGACTTGAATACACTGTTATTTCTAGGATGTTTACTTTCTATAAAAAGGTAAAGATAGAAATGAAAACCTGCCATCCCATCTCCCCCATGTGCCAGCAAGAGGAGCCTGCATTCCTACAGCACTGCCTTTCATCTTTGAGTTTGTGTGTGTGTGTGTGTGTGTGTGCCTGTGTGTGTGTGTTTGAGAAAGAGAGAGAGAGCGGGGGTGAGGGAAGGAGAAAGAGCGGGGGGGGGAGAGAGAGAGAGAGAGAGACTGAGAGAGAGAGAGAGCGAGAGAGACTGAGGGAGAGAGAGAGCAAGAGAGACTGAGAGAGAGAGAGAGAGAGAGAGAGAGAGAGAGACTGAGAGAGAGAGAGAGCAAGAGAGACTGAGAGAGAGAGAGAGCAAGAGAGACTGAGAGAGAGAGAGAGCGAGAGAGACTGAGAGAGAGACTGAGAGAGAGAGAGAGAGAGAGAGACAGAGAGAGAGAGAGAGAGAGACTGAGAGAGAGAGAGAGAGAGAGAGAGAGAGAGAGAGAGACTTCAAACGATCACATATTTGTTGTGGGTCTATTTCTGTGGGTCATGTCTCTAGTGCCTTCAAGAGATTGTGAAGAATATTGCCCCATTATTATACAGTATATTATTATCTACAGGCGGCCCATTTCCACAGTTTTTCCTCCAACTTATTGATACGCAGAAGAGCGATTTGTAGTTCTGACAAAGGCGTCCTAAAGGCAATATTTCCCATTGTATGCATGACCGCAACATAAATGGTTTCACAACATGCTGCAGGGCTGAGTGTTTGCCAGCCATATTGGAACCACCTGTTCCCGGAGCATGTTGTAAATAATTCTGACTAATTCTATGTATTGTGATGGCAATTTGGTGCAGGCAGGCCCGATCTTATCAACATTACTGGCACAGGGACTGAGCAGTTGTTCGATCCTCTGGACCTGTTTTCTCTGGCTGCCTCTAAATGACGTTAATCATTTGTCCCAGAACCAAAATTGAACCTGAATGCTACATCCAGCCTGTTGCGAGGTGCTCCAACCCATGACAATAACAAAAAAGACCATAAATAAACAGCGGACGCAAGGTTTGAGTTAAGCGGAGGGGCCCGCTCCACAGTCCAGCCATCCGAGTTGTTAGGGTACAGCAGCGTGTTGTTTGGGTTGGCATAAATGACCGTAAAACAAGAGCGCTTTTTACAGGAACCATGTTTCATCTCATCAGCCCATTTCAGCCAGTAAAGCGTATGCAGGGTGAGTAATATGGGTGACGAGACTGGAACTGAAGCTGGGTATGATATGACGCTTACCATGAGTCATTACAAATCTAGGCACATCCCTCGTCCTGACCACCACTGGCAAAACATTGCTTGCTGGTAAAAAGGGATGTGAGTATCTCTCTCTCTCTTCCTCGCTCTCTCTCTCTCTCTTCCTCTTTCTCGCTCTCTCGCTCTCTCTCTCTCTCTCTCTCTCCTTCTCTCTCTCTCTCTCTCTCTCTTCTACTCATTCTCTCTCTCTTTCTCTCTCATTTACCCCTGGCTTTCTGGACAGACACATGATCCTAATGCACACCAGAACTCTTTGTCTTATTCGGCCGTGTGCCAGTCCTTTGACTTGCCATCTCGGCTCCAGCTCCAGCTCTGCTGCTGCTCTGACTGAGGTCTGATCTGGACGGGAAGCCTGTGGGCCGTGCCGGAGGCGGTGGTGGATGTGCACCACGGCGCTCCAGACAGCTGTGATGGCCTGGGAACGCTGGCATGGACCCCGAGACCCCCAGGCCTCCTCCAGAAAAGCCCCATGTCTGTGCCACTGAGGCGGGCTGCTGGGTTGGATTCTTACCTCATGCCGCAGGGTTCCGGGTTGCATACCCGCATCATCACCCGTGGCCGGCTGGCGCTGTCGCACAGAGCGGCATTCACCACCGCGCCGCCACTCAGGCACCGCGCCACGAAGGTCTGGGTGCCTACGGGCGACAGACGGTGACAGCGAGAGATAGAGAGAGATTGAGAGAGAGAGAGAGTGAGAGAGAGAGATAGAGAGAGAGAGAGAGGTAGTTAAAGTGGGGATAATTCAGTTGGCTTCATAGGGTAGATACAACATAGAGATACAACACACATTAGTAAGCGATCAGCAGTCAAGTGGGCTTAATCTTCCCACAGCGGCTATCTGAAATGCATGAGGCAGACCGTGAGGAGTGTGAGGGGAGGGGGGGGGGAGCACGAGGGCCAGGGTTTGAAGTGGTTCAGTGAGCCGAGTCCACGTTAAGCGAGAGGTGCCTGGTGTATGCCTGGAACAGCTATTCCTCTGTTGTCTTTCCAAAACATGCAGGAAATATATTTCCAAACAACTGAGCTTCAATTCAACTGTCCTACATATCGCCTCAGCCTGTTTTTGCTGGATGAGGGTGTTGAGGTTGGGTGCAGTGTGGTGTGGTGTGGTGTGATGTGGTGCAGTGTTGTTCTTGATGCCTGAAGCTCTTCCTCTCACCTCCGCCGCAGGACTTGGAGCACGGGCTAAACTTGCGGTAGCCCCACTGGGGGCCGTGCTGCCCTTCTCGGCCCTGGGGGGGCGCTGGAGAGCCAGTGCAGGGTTCCAGCTCGCACAGCCTCTGCACCGGCGGCTTGTCGTCCTCGTCGCACTCCTCGTCCGGCAGGTCCACCTCGGCCTGCGTGAAGGTCAGCAGCACACGGCACTTCACCCAGCGCTTCTGAAAGCCCCGCCCACAGCTGGTGCTGCAGGACGACCAGGGGCCCGGGATGAACCTGTGAGGGAACATACCACAATCTCAACCAACAGGGGTGAGGGAACATACCACAATCTCAACCTACAGGGGTGAGGGAACATACCACAATCTCAACCAACAGGGTATGAACCTGTGAGGGAACATACCACAATCTCAACCAACAGGGGATGAACCTGTGAGGGAACATACCACAATCTCAACCAACAGGGGCCGCTTATCCTGTGGAGAAGCTGAATTGAGTTTGGAGTCAGTAGATGAATTGTGATTGAATGGCTGGATTGCTGTAAGGACGGGTGGATGTATGTATTATAGAATGGTTAGATGGCTAGAGGACTTCTCTTAAACGGTATAAATAAAGCTTTGTTCATTTGGTGTGTTTAATAACTAAAATAAGTCAAGAAGAATGAAAAAAAACCTCAGAATTTCAGACCGGACTATTGAGTTAAGAAGCAGTCTTGAACCGATTGATGTTCAATGCCACACTCCTAAGTCTGATTACCAGTAGATCACAGGAGCATTACCATGCATCATTATGCACCGACTGCACCCAGCCCTGGAGCAGGGGTGACCTAACCTGGAGAGCTAACGAACGCACCAGCCTCCTGCTGCTGGAGAGGGCTGTGAGGCCGGTGAAATCATCAGCAGCTCCCGCCGCCCTCGTAAACACAGTCTGATGAATAGCATACAAAGCTACTGAACCATCACATTCATATAGCAGGGCCTTGCATCACAATTGGAATCGCCGGTGCTTTGTATGGAGGCCACTGACTTGACTGAAATGTATCTGGACTCGGAGAGCAAGTCAAGTATGCTCGGCAGCAACAGCGGCAGCCATCTCTCCTCTCCAGCGCTTTTATGGCCGTGGGAGCCCAGGGGGAGCAGCTGTGGAGTGACACTGCACAGCAGAGGTGAGGAGGCGGTAACCGGAGCGGACAGCACTGTGTTTCCCACAATGCCCTTGGGCCGGCCCTGTGAGTCATGTGACCAGGTCAGTAAGTGTTATGCCCCCCCCAGCCCCCCCACGTCAGACCAGGCATTATCTTTTCAGAGAGCCTCAACTGTCCTCTACATCCTCTGGTAGTAGCAATTTAGCTAAGTACAGAGTACAGAGTACAGAGTACAGAGCCTCACCTTCGAGTTCTAGGTCACCTCTTCCTCTATTCTCTCTGCAAATGAAAGCATGGTCATGCGGGTGGCCAATGATGCAGGATTATCTTCACTTCATTGTGGTTCAATTTGTTTCCACTGGATATTTTTTGCCAAACGGGTCCTCGTGATTATGACACGTTTGCATTGCTTTTGGCAGGCTGTATGTTTTCCCCGAGCCTTGGTGGCCAATGGTGGATGTTATGATTGATGAACGTGTTCTCCAGTGCAAACATTCCACTTGTCGTGCACTGAGCCAGTCAGGTGGCCGCTCTCCCACCAAATCTATTCTTATTTCGAAAGCAAACATTTATTCATGACAAATAAACATTTTCGGAATTGGAGGAAGTGTCTTGATGAACTGCTGATCTGAGACGTATTTTTAGGTCGACACTGTGACCTTAAAAACATCCCAAAGAAAAAAGTATGCACCCGTTTTCCAAAAGAAAAAAGTATGCACCCGTTCCAACCGAGGTGAGAGACAACTGAACAGAGAGCTGTGGCTTTTGAGCT
>NC_137927.1:26767188-26792188 GCF_963457725.1 Sprattus sprattus
ACAGAGCTGTGGCTTACCTGGGACCACTCTATGTATCTTTAGTGTTGTGACAGAGCTGTGGCTTACCTGGGACCACTCTATGTATCTTTAGTGCTGGGACAGAGCTGTGGCTTACCTGGGACCACTCTATGTATCTTTAGTGTTGTGACAGAGCTGTGGCTTACCTGGGACCACTCTATGTATCTTTAGTGTTGTGACAGAGCTGTGTCTTACCTGGGACCACTCTATGTATCTTTAGTGCTGGGACAGAGCTGTGGCTTACCTGGGACCACTCTATGTATCTTTAGTGCTGGGACAGAGCTGTGTCTTACCTGGGACCACTCCATGGCCTTCCACTGGGGGCATCCGTAGGCGTTGCAGGTCTGCTTGGTGACGGGCCGGGGCGAGTGTGTGCACTTCCACTCCTCCACCTGGGTGAACTGGCCGTGCACGTCCTCCTCCACACACACCACGCTCCGCTCCTGGGTGCCCCCGCCGCATGTTACTGAGCACATGGTCCACGGGTTCTGCTCCCAGCTAGACACACACACACACACACACACACACACACACACACACACACACAGACACAGAGACACACACAGACACATAGACCCACACACACACACACACACGCACACATAGACACATGCACGAACGCACGCACGCACGCACGCACACACACACACACACACACACACACACACACACACACACACACACACACACACACACACACACACACACACACACACACACACACACACACACACACACACACACACACACACACACACACACACACACACACACACACACACACACACACAGACACACACAGACACACACACACACACGCACGCACACACACACACACATGTAAAGTGACAAATTTTACTGTAAGGTTGAGTAGATCATATGACTTATGGTTGATGAATGAACAGAAATGAAATAAAATAGCTTCATATTTTTCTCTTACTCACTAACTGCAAATATGCACATCCGTGTCTAATTCAGTCAACCTACGTAAGTCAACATCAGAGATTTTCCAAGCTAACATTAGCACTTTGGTATATATACAATGCATTATGTCAACATCAACCCTCACTCCAGCTCATGAGAAAAGCACACTACCATAAACATTACAGCACACCAAGGCAATGGCAGTAACCTTACTCTGTATGGAAACCACTGGGCAAGGTTACTTGTCAAAAATATTGTATAGAAGAGGTATGAGGTTGCGCTGAGGTATTGAGGGAAGCAAAAAAATTACAAGTGTTATTGCAGTTAAAGCTCGTATAAATTGCATGTGATGGACATCTACATATATTTATTTTATACATAATGAAGGGAGCAAAATCTTAACATATGTGGCCCAAAGCATGCATAATGGCCATTTGGCAACAGGGGACGCATGTACTGGCAGCCTGATCACCAACATCGGGACAATCAGCCTTGCCAGAGGCTGACATCACAGTCTGAGCAACCCAGCCAGGTGAAAGTTAATGTGTGTGTGGCCGCCTCAGAAGTAGCAATACACACCGTTTCCACGCCGCAATTAAGGCTATCTGAAATGACCGGACGGGACAAAGGAAATAATAAACCTGATGAATTGACTCACTTTTAAAATGGTCCAACATTCATTTAAGACCAAGCTTATCAGCTAATCGATTCCATTTTCCATAATTCTAATCATGTTCCACTGGCAGGCTCACTCGAATGCTGCCCGAGGGGGGCTTGCTACTGCTCTGCGGTTAGGTCAAGCGGAGGTTGAGCCCTTAAACATCTAGAATCGAGATAATCTTCTTATCGCATAGATTAGCTATGGAACAAGTACAATATCAACCCAAGGAGCCTGTTGTTGGCAAACTGGTGCTTTCAAGGAGATCAGTGTCAGCTTGACGGGGTTAACTTCACTCAGAATAAATCAGTCTATGACACATTTAGCTTGCTTAACAAACCACAAACTGCCATTTATCACACCAGAGGCTGAGTGTTTTTTTGTAAATGTTTTGTGGCGACGGTAAAAGGAGACTTACCGCGGTAAGGGCTGGAAATGGTCGTAGGGCATCACCTCCTTGAAGCCATCACTATGAAGGAAAAATGCTCCATCAACTACTGCACCCAAAGGAGGCTGTTATTTTCACAATACAGCAAGAACTGAATCCCATCCTGTCTATGAATGACAGTGTGCACTCAAACGGTTCCTCCTGGCCTCTCAGTGTGGGCAGCGGTGCAGATGGGTATTTTGAACTGGGGGGGCGGTAATTTTTTAACGTTATTTACTGATGATTGGCGCCTTACGTAGGGAGAGTGGTGGGGACGGATCAGGGTCACTATAAATCTGGGGGGGGCATCCCCCCGTCCTCAGCGCTATCTGCGCCCCTGTGAGTATGGGCCGTGCAGCACTGGAGGCTATGTGCTGTTGTTCCGAGCTGGTGAGGGAGGCAGTGAGTGAGTCTGGGCTGTTGTGGGGGTTACCTGTCTGGGCAGGGGTCCATGTTGCATTCCTTCAGCTTGGGCTTGGGCTTGGTGTTCTCCGGGTAGCTCTCACAGTGGTGCTCAGGCAGGACTGCACTGGAGCGGATGTCCATGCACTCGGCCGAGTTGAGCTGGTAACCTGGAGTAGCACAACATGGCATCGAGAAATATCGAACTTTCATTTATAAAAATGTATAACTTATTTATTGAAATGTGGAACTTATTTATTGAATTTCCCTCACGGGATTAATAAAAGCTTATCTATCTATATTATAACAAACAAAATATCAGATGTTCCACAGTAGTGCCACTGAATGATCTGAATCACCCTCACATATTCATAAATGCATTACTTAAAAAAATAAAACCTGAATCTGGGCCATTTAAGTTAAGTGCTGTTTTTTTTTTTAAAGACTACCTACCACCTATGTTTTACACTTAATGCATATTTGTATGTAAAATGTGAGGGGTATGGGGTGCTGCGGGGTTTCATATGGGCTGCCTTGATGGTTTTGTTTTATGTTTGTTTTTGTGTGTTTTTTTTTATTTTTCATTTTTTTTTTCTTTGAAACAAATAAAAAATTTAAATGACAAAAAGAAAAGACTACCCACCACCCCCGCAGGTCACTGAGCAGGGAAAGAAGTCCGTCTCTCTCCACTGGTAGCGGATGGGCTGGTAGAACCCAAACTGCAGCACGGTGTCCCTCGGGGCCGCATACCTCACCTGCAGGAAGGCCAGGCTGTTTAGAGCGCCATCAATCTCTACTCAGCCCTGGATATGTCACTGTCCTTGTGTACACAGCGTTCAATCATCAGTGGTACAGGAGGTAGAGAAGTCGTTTAGTAATCATAAGGTTGCTAGTTCGATTCCCTGTCGAAGCGTCCTTGAGCAAGACACTGAACCCCTAATTGCTCCTGATGTGCATCGTGCCATCAGTGTAAAAAATGTGTATACGTCGCTTTGGATAAATGCGTCTGCTTAATGACTAAATGTAAAATGCAATCACAAACACAGTTGTTTGGACAGAGCCCCATGCCAATCCAAACCGTTCTAATCCTTCGCGACAACAATCAGGCTCTATGTAATCAAACACTGGACACAGTCGTTTCTAATGTGGTTTCATCCGAATTAATAATTTCAACATCAATAATGGCATTACCCCGAAGATGAGAAACACGGCCGGTTCCCATAAGCCAGTGATGTTCTCAAAGCCAAAAGCGTTTGAAGTGGAGGACATGTGGAGCGTTTTCTTGGCTAAAACGGACCGGTCCAAATCCTAAATGCCATGACATCACTTGTTCCACACGAGCGACGGCATCTTGCGTCTGCCGTCAGACATCCAGCAGTCCTAACCTGCCCATAATGATGCTCGCTGGGGCCATGGTGGCGTGCGTGGGGATCTAATTTGCTGCAGAAGTGCGTCATCTTAAATTAGCGCAATACTGCGATGACACCGACGGCTTGCCAGGGATATTTATTCTATGCACTTGTGTGGCCATAACTGCTTTGAAATTGCTTTGGAATTCATGTGCACTCCGTGAGAGTATAAAGTTACATGAAAGCCTGTGTAGCAAAAAAAGGAACATATCACAAACATATTTACAGCACAGAAAATTGATGCACTGAACACCAGCGAGAGCAAAGTTATTGAGAGGCTATAAAACACACTGCGCTGTGCCATATCTTACAAAAGGAGCTCTTGGCTCAATAACAGATGGGTCCAAAACTAAACAGGCTTGTCAGGGCCTGGAAATGAATGCCGCAAATATTGTTTAAAACACTGCCATACATTTTCCATTCCATGGCATGCCTTTTATTCATTCGCTTTCGGGCCTCCCCCCTCTCCACCTCCCCTCCCCTCCCCTGCCATTCCTCCTTCGTTGCAGTTGATATATGTCCGTCCACCTGTTGAGGCCCGGCGGCTAACGCTCACTTTGATGGTGAAGTCTGCTGCCAGGGGTCCGGGGCTGCGCAGCGTCTGCCTGTCTGGGGCGCGCTGGAACTCCACGCTGGTGTTTCCCAGGACGTGCCACCCCGGCGCGCTGAGGACGTGCTCCTCCCGCCTCCCCTGGGCCGTCTGGGCCTCCACAACTGAAACACACGAGAGGAGGTGAGGGAAGGAGGGAAGGGGGGGGGGGGGGGGGGGGGGGGGTGACCAGGTGACCAGGTCACTTGTGAACATGAGCGAGCCAAATACCTTTCTTTTGTGGTTAAATGCTATATCAACATCAGCTGACAACATTCATTAGAAAAGAGCCAAATGGAATATCTCCACATAAAGCAATACTTGTAGCTTGTTTCTTTTAAAGTTCATATCTTACCATTAACATTCTTCATGCTGAAAGCTTAAGTATATTCCGTTAAACAATCCCATGCACAAAGGTCTACGCAAACATTTTCTTTCAGATCTGCGTGAAGTGAGATCATAAATTAGTAAAAGGGTGTTTTGAAAACATCTTTTTTTAACAGCATGATTCCAACATGTCATTGTGTATCAAAGTATCATTCTGCTTGTTAACTGCTGAGCTAAAATAAATAACAGAATGAACTCTTTGAGAGATTCATTAACATTCAAAAAAAGATCTGGAATCTTCCCAGTATTAATCACTGGAGGATCAGCAAGCAAGTGTTACGAATTAGCACAACCAAACATGCAAATAAAAAACGATTAGCTGAAGGTGATGTTGCATAAATCTTGCATGTGGCAGCCTTTCAATAGGAGCAGAGTCGCTGGACTAGAAAATAAATATGCAACTAATTGAATACTCCAAAACAAATCCCCTTCAGCTGTATGGTAACACAAAGATTATTCATGTTTGTGTAGCTTTCCGTCCTGACTAAGAGAACATTTTTGCTGATTTAAACTATTAAACCATTCCCAGAAAACACAGTTCCCATTAAAATGATGGAGTTGCTAACATTTCAACAAATGCATGATATGTTTTCAAAATGCTCAGGAGTGTGCAATAATTTAGGAACTACGTTACAATTCGGAATTTCACAACTTGAACCAATTAACAAATCTTTCATCCTGTCATGTCCTGCAAAAAAGCCATTTATTACACAAATGGCTGCGAAATAACTCCATTAAGGCTGGTCTAAGGGGAAATATGATTAGATATTTTCTTATTAGCTTCTGAAAATATTTAGCTTTTGCAGAGTTCATGAACTTATGTCCATGGTACTGGAAAAAGGAAAAAGACCTGTTTTCTTTCATTTTCTTTCTTTTTCCCGTTTGAAACTTTCATACAATACTCTTCCTCTCCAGTATATTCTGGAGTCTCTCGATAGTTGATAAATGATCTGGTTTAGCAATTTGAAGGTCACTCAAAATCCAATTTTTTTTAAAGGCGTCTGACAAGACAAACATCCCGCGGAACGCCTGGAGCTCTTTATAGTGACGGCTGCCACCAGCGCTGTGGAGAGGCGGCCCCCTGTGTGCCTGATCCTGAAGGGTTTCAGCCTGCGGAACGCGTGGGGCTCAGGGAGAGGAGGGGTTCCTGGAGCCCATGTCTTGTATCTCCTGTCTGGGGCAGAGCACCCTCCACACAGCCTAACCACACCACCACCTCCATCTCCATCTCTGCCCCCAGCCTTGTGGTTTCAGTGCTGGGCTTCAAACACATCTACTGAACCCTTACTGTCCCATACCAGCTCCCTGGATATCACAGCATACAGAACATCCAGCACATGAATCTGACATCTGGACCCGTGGTAAAAAGCCAGAAGATAAGCTCCTCTCTGACAGCCCCATGGTTCCTACCGCAGTCATGTTCATGCTCTATCTTATTAACTTACTCTAACTAACTGCTCTAACTTACAAACGTACTCTAGCTCAGGGGTCCCCAACCTTTTTTGCACCACGGACCGGTTTAATGTAGGGAATTTTTTCACGGACCGGTTTCAAGGTGTCATTTTACACCACTTATTAGTCACGTCACCCATTCATATTGATGTGAGGCAAGCGCGAGTTTGATACAATGAAGCCCGGTCTGCTCATATACACAACAGCTAACATTAACGTTAGGTATTACGAACGTTAAGTGCATGAAAAATACAACTCACCATAACTCTGAATCAGTGCTTGGTCTCCATGTGCCGAAGCAGTTTTGAAGGCTTCATTGGCTCGTTTGTTAGCTTGTCGCCACATATTAAACAGAGCGGACTTGGTGCTTGAGAATCACCTGTTGCAATAAACCCGTATTTTAAAGTAGCCTATGACTCCTGGTATTGTCTTTTAAAAGAAGCTTTCTTTTTTTGAGGTTCTATGCTCCTCTTCTGGCTCCTTAATTGACCGTTTCACCTTAGCAAAGAAGCTCTCCAAAGATGATTGTTTTATTACTAATTTTCGCTAGTATGCGGGCTTTTTTTTTTGAGTGACATATCACGTGAACGAGACAAGCGTCTTGACGTGACAAGAGGCACAGGCGACTGTTACGTCCGGGAAAATCCGGTAGTTTTTCAAAATAAAACACCTTTCAGACTCCAATAATTAATACAGCGGAAATTATATAAATTATTTATTCTTTCTGTGCGGCCCGGTAACAAATACCTCACGGACCGGTACCGGGCCGCGGCCCGGTGGTTGGGGACCACTGCTCTAGCTAACTGCTCTAATTTACTCTAGCTAACTGCTCTAACTTACTAACTTACTCTAGCGAACTGCTATAACCTACTAACTTACTCTAGCTAATTGCTCTAACTTACTAACTTACTGCTAATTGCTCTAACTTACTCTAGCTAACTGCTCTAACCTACTAACTTTCTCTAGCTAATTGCTCTAACTTACTGACTTACTCTAGCTTACTGCTCTTACTTACTAACTTACTCTAGCTAACTGCTCTAACCTACTAACTTACTCTAGCTGACTGCGCTAACCTACTAACTTACTCTAGCTAACTGCTCTAACTTACTCTAGCTAACTGCTCTAACCTACTAACTTACTCTAGCTAACTGCTCTAACTTACTAACTTACTCTAGCTAACTGCTCTAACTTACTAACTTACTCTAGCTAACTGCTCTAACAAAGACAGTGCAAACAAGTGACAAACACTCATAGGGTAGGGTTAGGAAGTCACAGCAGTACCATAGAGGTTAGCTAAATACACTCCAGAATGAGAATGAATATTAAGTGCACGGTCGTGGGAGAGGGTGAGACGATTCCAGCAGCCGCACAGAGCTCTCGGCTCAGACTGCACAGCGAAGACTTCCTCTATAAATCAGGATGGCAGCCTACCTGCCAAGGCAAGGCGAGCTCCCACCACATGTACGAGCGAGGAAACAACAGAGGAGGAGGCGGAGGGAAAGTGGCCGAGGAGAGAATGAAGGAGAGACGAGACAAAGAGACACTGAAGGACTGAACGTGGAACAGAAAGAGGTGGTGGTGCTGATGGTGGGAGCGCGAGGGAGCGAGAGAGAGCGAGAGAGAGAGAGAGAGAGAGAGGAAGAGAGCCTGTGCAGTTGAGCACTATTTATGTCCGGGCTTTCACCTCATTTAATGATGGCTTTGTTTGTCTTGCAAGTGATCCTTTTCCTGAGAAAGAGATCTGTACCTGAGGATTTACGGCTGCTCTAACGCAGAGGAAAAGCCATTCAGCTCTAATAGGAGCCCAATGTTAAACGACATTGTCAGAACCACTTAAAAACTCCGGCCTCTCCAAAAATACATCTTACCCAGATACGAGGCGAAGGGGGGTGGGGGGTTGGGGGGGGGGGGGGGGGGGGGGGTGAACACACAAGGATCTATCTCTCACACGGATTTCACATGATTTAATAAAGAGGAAACTATTCTCCGAGTGAGCCGTGGTGGAAAGCGGTGATGTGCTTTCAGCATGGTGAACTTTTCACCCCGGGGAGGGTTTTTGCGTCCACGGGCCCAGTGCAGGTTGATGTTTTCAGGGTTAACTGAGCGTCTGACTGCTCACGGTCTCCGGTGGATAGATGATATTTTCGAGGCAAGGCGGAGGGCGGGGGGGGGGGGGGGGACGTCTACTCACTGATGACATCAGGTCCCTTGGCTGTAATCCTCAGGTTGCGGCTTCCTAGAGGAATTTCAATCATGGTCTTGACAGCTGTGAATTGAAGCACAAACAAGACAGAGTCCTGAGGTGAACATACACACACTCCCTGCCTGTTACTCGCCGCTAACTACAACCTCTGTCACGGACGGACGGGCGGAAGTGGGGGGGGGGGGAGGCACCCTTCAAACTTTTAAAAGCATTTCCCTATGCACACACATGCACATACCTGCATAACATGCTAGCAGTGGCTGTTAAGAGTACTCATTCTCAGGTCTAGGAGGAGCATTGGGGTAAATGAATGAGTGGGGCAGTGGAGGAAGCCAAAGCAGATAAAGACAACAGGCTACAGTTTACACTCTAAAGGGGCATTTAGGGTCACACTACAGACTAGGCGCCTGTGTGTGAGGCAGTGTGTGTGTGTGTGTGTGAGGCAGTGTGTGTGTGTGTGTGTGTGTGACATATCACATTCCTGAAAGGCCAGCAGTGCATTACAGGGCTTGGCTTGAGCAGTAAGGATCCTGAAGTGGTGCTTGAGGAGCGACAGGCAGGCGATAAAACCTGATCTGAAAAGTATAGGCAGCTCGTAACGCTCCTGCTAATGGTGTTTCTTGTGTGGCCACCCAGCAACACTGCCACCCCCCCCACACACACACACACACACACACACACACACCACACACACACAACCCCTAATGCAAAGCCGACCTGACAGATTCATGGACTACCGAAGGTCAGGGAATGGTCATGGTCTAGAGAACCATAGCAGCACAGATACAGGCATTCTCTCACTCCCTCTCTTTCTCTTTCTCTCTCTGTCTCGAACAGCCACACACACACACACACACACACACACACGCTTTCTCTCGCTCCCACACACACACACACACACACACACACACACACACATGCCCACTCTCTCCCGCTCTCTCTCTAACTCTCTTTCTCTCTTTTCTCTCTCATTCTCTCTCTCACACTCTCGCTATCTCTTTCTCTCTCTCTCTCACACACACACACACACACACACACACACAGAAAGAGAGAGGCATGTTGAAATTAAAAATTGCTTCTGGAGTACTTGTCTCACACTCCAGCGACTCTGGGAACTGGGAGCCAAGTGAAGGGAGCTCGGTGTCTGCAGGGCCTTCGGCTCACACACACACACACACACACACACACACACACACACACACACACACAATTGCTTACAGGCACACACAGACTCACACCCATCACACACACACACACACACACACACACAGCAGTGTGCTGCAGGGCCTTCGGCTCCGTGAAGCAGCCAGCTAATTGTGATTTCCCCCGCTCTTGCCTGAGACGCATGCGTGGCACTGGGAGCGGCGTGCCAGGAATGCTGGAGCAGAACGCAGAACTGCGGCTCCACTCGGCCTCCCTTGACCCAAGCGCATCTCACTCACCATCCAGCCACACCCCCCCCCCACACCCCCTCTCCTGGGAGGACGAGGCTGAGGCTCCGGATGGTTCTTGCCAGAGCTTAACCTGTTTTAAACCCGGCTGATCCATCCAGTTGGCAGAAGGATAAGGCTCTTAGGCTATTCTTCCGCTCTGTACCCCTCACTCAAATACAGACATTAGCATTATGGAGCTCATAATTCTTCCTTTTTTAGAGGATACGAGGTGAGAAGCAAGTAGGGGTTGTTTAATGAAGCATTTTGGAGGCATTTTGGAAAGTTGGACATTTGCCACCCCAGGAGAAAAATCAGTCCTGGATTTTGTTCTGGAGTCGAATAGAGCAGAGCAAGCTCGGTCCAAAGTGGACCAGGATTAGACATGGCTATTTTCAGTTGGGTTTTGAAGCGAAAATAATTTGGAGAAGATGCACGTCAGAACTGCAACTCATCAAGCCATCCGTCAGCATGTGTGTGTGACCCGTCCTGGTTCATCTCTTCCTAATACGGAGTGTAACTGATTTAGCAACTGAGACCAGACAGCAAAGATTTTATAGGGCGTCTGCACACAATAAGGTCATATCCTGGATAATCACCCCCGATGTATTTAAACAGCAGTGTAAAGTATGTAACGTCACTTCTTTTTAGGCTCTTTTTTTTTTTTTACTTTTAAGTCAAAACGACTGCATTCAATGGGACTTTGGTGACGCTATTGAAGCACACATGCAAAATGTATCAATGAAATTAAAGAATATGAATCACACTGCAATGAAACTCACAAAAACACGTTGCTGGCCCAGAATTATAAGACACATTTATATTTGAGCACTGGACCATTGGAACTTGTAATGTACATGTCATGGACTGCTGGTTGTTTTACAGGAAGAAACTATCCAAACAGACAGATTCAGTCGACTGACCCATCTGAAATAGAGAGGCCTTCCCATAACATGCCCCATGGAACACTGAAGCCAGTCAATGATCAGTTGACATTTACGATGCAAAGGCGCTGCCATTATTTTCAACCTGGTTCAGTTCCTGGAAATAGAAGAGGCTATGTCCAAACGTAAGTGATGTCCAAATACATTCCTATTCTATACCAGGTTGGATTTGTGAAACTGGCTGACTTGAGTTACAGCAAGAATTTAAACAAAGATGGCATTGGAAGAGGGAAACAACAAAAAAAGAAAGGATGTTTCAGAATTTAACGATTCTGTTTAGGTTGGCAGGCTAAACCTGCTTCCTCCGTCCTATTTTGGATGTGCCTTGTGTTTGTAAACAAGGCTCGCCACGGACGTTATTCTTGGTTTAAACATATGCACTGCAGAGGATAGAGTGGGCAGAAAAATACTTGGGAAAAAAAGCTGAAATCTACATAGATGTCCTGCTTTGATCTTTTGCGGAATTTAATGGAAACGAGTTTAACACAGCTCTGCAAAAAGTGTAATGCTCATTATTTATCATTATGTTTTATGAACATGAAAAATGCAAATCACATATTCAACTAGATACGTGCCTATTTATGCACAATCCCACTCTACCTGCACTTTATAAACGAAAATGTGTTGTGCCCTTCATCATGGCAATTTCTCTGACAACCTTATCCGTTAATCCAACTCCAAGATGGAATCCATTAGTCATGGCTGTCTTCAGCTTTCTTATTAGACAGTACTTGCTGAAGTCAGGGAATTTTGCACAAGACAGAGCTTTATAAGTCATGGACTGAACAGCCCAGGACCTGCAGACTCACCTCCAATAGAACAGGAGTGTGCGATATGCCTGCGCTTGCATATTTGGACAACTGGAGCTGATCCACTTTCAGATTTGTCACCGAGCACGGATACTTCAGGGCTCCAGATTTGGCTCGTGGAGCCCCGTCCGTGTGGTTTACGAAGAATAGTTTTAATACAAGGCGAGAGGTTTATAGAAAGGTTGAGTGTTAACGTTATTTTCCGATGTATGAGGGGCCTACAGTATTTTTCCCTCTGGATATGGGCAGAGTCTTTCAACAATTAAGTAAAGCTGGAAGGTGGCCAGTGTCTATGGTGCCCCAAAAATAATTACTTTTGGAAACATATTCGGCAAAATCTTTGGATTTATGAGCGCAATGAAAGAAGTGAGACTCCAGTTTTGAGCTCGTCAGCTGTCACTTACAAAAAAATAGCCACGCAGGCATATTGGCCGTTTCTTTCTAAACAGAGACGAGAAATGCCACATAATTAGTTTTTACACTGATCATAATTGGGCAGATACGAGAGGAAATTAGCTGTGAGTTCACTTCTGGGCTTACTTTTCCATGCAGACGGAGCAAACCCTGGAGGCGGTCGTGATTAATGGATACTAGGGCACAAAACCTAAAGACACCGGAGGAAAACTAAAGTCAACTATAAACCCCCGGTTCTGTGCTGCACGTCCTCCTCTCTCGTTCCCTCTTTCCCTCTCTTTCTTTCAGTATTTCTTCCTTTCTCTCTTTCTTGCAGCCGGTATGCAGGGCTGTTCCACTCCCGACAGGAATGGGCTGTAACTGCCAGCAGCTCATTAGAAGGTTTACTGCATATTAATAACAAGAGGGGCAAGAAAAAGCAACCAGGAATCCGGACTATCATCCAGAAAAAGAACAGCCTGGAGAGAGCTACCTATCTGATTACCGTAGTTACATGAGGCCCGGCCGATGCCAGCTCAGCTACGGGACTTAAAGCAAGCCGGCATGTCATCGCTACATACGGTGAATTATTAGGTAGGCGGCCTTTATTAGAGACAGCCTAACGTGCTTGGATTGAGTTACTCCGAGATTTGGTTAAACAGGCTCTTAAAGTGAATGGCATGATGCTGTGAAAATTCCTGTGACTGCCACACTGAAACAAAAGTTCTAGTCTTTCTTCATCTTTGAGTGCTTTGTTCCATGGGGAATTTGGATGAGGTAAATGACTGCAGCGCAACTGGCAGCCACAGATGCACCAATGCTGGAGAGTTTGGAGCTCTCCAAAAACAATATAAAGTTCTATTTCCACTATATAACATTTGAGCACATCCCCATTTACAGGTTGGCACAGAGGCAGGCTTGTGCATACACCGCTGCAGGACAGTGCATTTAGAGGCACCGTTTTAGCTATCGTATAGGAGCGCAGAAAACCAGCGGGTCACCTAATGATTATAGGTGGGGCTCACAAGCGAAGAAATACAATGAATCACTCTCACCCACTTGTACAATGTTCTTGTTCATGGTAACGAGAATAATACTAAAATGAGGCCTTAAATTCAAAAACCATTAAATGGAATATTGTAGTATTTTTCTTCAGGACCCCATAAGACATATTACAATTTGGCACCGAACTTTAAAGACTCTCTGATTTTTCTTTTCCAAATGTAACTTCCATCATGAAACACTATTTATAAAAAGCAACAGTAAATCATGTCTGAATGTTTAAACCAGACCAATAAACAGAAGATGTCTACACAGACATAGACGCTGCTTTAAAAAATAAATAAATAAAATCATATTTTGAGTTCTTGAGGGGCATCCAGTACCACATGGCATCAGCAACCTCTGAAAATGAGACCAAGGATGTTCTCTCTCGGAATTCTAAATGTGTGCGCTGGCAAGCCGACTGCTGAAGAAGAAGACATGTCCTTCATTAGCCAGCTGTGGAGAAGGCCTTGATGGGCCCTGGAGATGGTCTGAGAACCGCTGAAGGCCTTTTGAAGCAGCCCTCCCCCTGACCTGGAGCGGCGCTGTCAGGCCTTCAAATTGAGTACAGTAACAAATAGTTACCAGATAAATACAGAGCGCCCCAAAGGCAATACCAAGGGGCTTTCTGTGGCTTTGTGCAAAAATGAAATCAGTCACGTCCAAACCATCATGGTTCCCGAAAAATCTGGATGAACTTAATTTTTTAAAACAATTTACAAACTTCAAATGCTCCTGCGAGAACTGTTGCAGTTATGCTCTGAGTTTAGTGTCTCAAGCAAATTCTCCAAGTAAATAAAAAATGTGCGTTTGTGAAGAATAAAACATTCTGATGGCAGCCAAAAGGCATTTTATCTACGCATTAACTTTTTATGATGAAACCGCATCGAAAAAAAAAACCCGACAGTTTGCTCTTGAGTGTTCGCAGGACAACTCCGTCTGCGAGCAGCTTAGGCCAGATGGCATGCAGAGAGGCCTGTGTTCACAGTGAGCTGCTGAGGGCCATGAGAACAACAACAGCGTGGCTGTGGACCAAACGACTGACTGAGGGGCACCTACGAAGTGGGGGCCTGAGCAGCCTAAACAGGTGCCAAAAGTGCTGCATTTGGGGGATGAGTGTGTATGAGAGGTGTGAGGCCAGTGGGCCTCTACCACCGGGCGGTGGAATGGTGTACCTACGTTCGTCCGGCGAGACGTGCGACAGGGTTTGCCCTCGAACCAGCCGGCAGGTGGATCCATCGCCCGCGCAGACTCCGCAGTTGTCCTCTTTGGCGTTGCTCCCGAGCTGTCGATCGCATCCCACCTCCTGCCAACAGCAACAGCTCCGTCACAGAGGGGATGTGGAAAGGGGGAAGGGGGTGGGAATCGTACACAAACACTAAGGTTTCAGGAATTCTGCTTGTTTTCCAATCATTCCTGCTCGCTGTTCCTTGACCAATGCTTAATATAAATGTGCCCACAGTGGAGGGAGACTACATAGCCCCATTCTGTCAGAATGAAGAACCGAGCGGGGAGCCAGTCTCCAGACTCATCCATCAAAGACAACATCATCACACAGCTCTTTTCCCGGCACACCTCCGGCACGCAGCTCGGGTGTGTGAGCCGAGGAGCACCTAATGCCAAACTCCATCTGGGTGGCGAGCAGCACAGCATTGAAGGACATTCCACATTTGGATTGAATTTGCACCTACACCGTGTACTATCTGTTTTGACAGTCTGACACAATTGTATTAGTCTCTTCACGGGCTACAGTACAATACAAAACAGAGCAATACTTCAGTGCGATTAAGATGTGAATATAGCTAGATGAAGGTCTTAACATGCACACCTCTATAGTTCCATCTTTTACACTCACCCATAACGTTTGTGTGATTGTTTATCCTCCACTCATGCGTTAACCTTTCATTTCCTGTGCACTTGGGGGAAATCTCCATCTCAATGGCGATAACTAAAATCTAGCAATTAACTATTCTGTGTGGATCCTATGACAGCGGCACAATATGTAGCCTTATAGGATTCTCCCCACAGCATCATATACTTTTCTACACACTCATCTGATTTCATTGTTTATTTAATGTATCTAATTTATTGTATTTTATTCCATCCTTACAATTGTACTAGTATTGTTGCTGTCAAATAAACAGTTCTGAGTTCTGAGTTCTGAGATATGACGGGCCTCGGACGGAGAAGCGGCTGCCACGTGAGAGGCGCAGCAGGGAGAACAATGGCACTGCATTCCCTCTCATGTAGACAGCCGTAAATCCTCAGAGGTTTTTTCCCATTCGTCACCGCACCTGTTTTCATGCTATGACCAGGTATGCCTCTGTTCCACTGACGTGGGATTGAAATGTTAGCCCGCTTACTGTGTTTTATGCCATACTTTGTTTTCTTCATCTCTCGCTCTCGCTCTCTCTCTCTCTCTTTCTTCTGAATGACGTCTCTGGAGAGTATCTACAGAGGCACCTGTGATTCGATTCACTCAGCAAGGATTTATTTCATTTTTAAGGGGGGGGGGCCTCTTCTGTTGAAAACACCCCGCCTCTCCCCATCTACCTCGCACGACGTGTGCTGCTGTGCTGTGCTCTTCCCTCACAATTTGCCATCTACAAGAGGAATGCAGCCAAGTTTCACAGCTGAACGTCAGGGCTTAAAAAACAGCTTACGCTTCCCAATGCCATGGGAAAGTCAGCCAGCAAAAACAAACAGCAGCGCAATGAGCGGTAGCCCCGGTAAACAGGCTCGTGTAAACAGTCAGGCTTCATTTAGGGCAATCTTTCCTAATGGCCCAGGACCCTGGTCAAATTAGATACAGCACAAATGCTACCAGAGGAAGCTGCTATGTGACATGGCATGGGGCGAAATTACCATTCAAATTTCCGGATTTTTTGATATTCGACCTCGGTGCCGGAACTGAAAGGCCGGGTTACACTGGAAATGACTCCCACCACTCCGTGGAATTATGAGATTAGGATTACAGTCAGACAATACCAGGAATTGTTCGGTGACAAAAACAGGTCAAGGCAAATGAAGGGAAAAGTCACCGCTTGATGTGGTGATCCTCGAGTCAGAAAGTATCAATGACATGATAATAGCCTAGCCCATAGCCATGAGCAGAGGGTCGCTCCCCCTAATTATGAAGTGGTGGTCAGCTTTCCCAAAGCATGTATTTGTATTGGAAATTCATGTCAAATCCTGGCCATTATGTGAAGGCAACTTTTCAATGAAGGGGAAAGTAATTATCCTCCCATTCCAGGAAGCAGCGCTTTTGTGAATGCTGGGCCTTGTGCGTGTGTACGCTGGAGTCATGGTCAGCTGGAAACCCAATCCAGACTCTGGGCATCGGCCTAACCTTCCCCCCGCGTCCAGTCCAGCCGTCTCCTCGGCCCCCTCTCTCTGAGGAATGCCGGACCCCTTCAGGGGGTTGGACTGGCCCAAATGTCCTACACACACATACACACACACATACACACACATGCATACACACACGCATACACACACTCACACCCACACACATATGCATGTGGGCACACACACATATAAGCAAACGCGCGCACTCACACACACACACACACGCACACATACACCCACACACACTGTATGGAAAATAAGGTCTGGTCGGGTCAAACTGCCTCAGCTCTTCCAGATTCCAAGGCCGCACTGTACCCGAGACCGCCCCCCCAATCACGAAAAGCACCGATATCTAAATAAGCACGGGGCGATGGAGAGCTTCATCTGTCTAGTAGTGCACAGGAGTTGGCAGGACCCTCACATTCATTCCCCAGCAGTGGAGCTGCTTCCAGCAGGGCAGTCTGCACTAAATATAGGCTCCGGAGGGCTTTGGATGTGTCACACTGACTGGAGGAATGTTTCCATGTTTAAGCTTATTATTTCATTATCTTCTCATTTCTAGGTGCATGCTTTCCCCAGGCTGGCTACTGTGGATTGTTCGGTTCTGTCCTGCCAAGGAGAACATCTTGGATGGGGGGGAACAGCAGGCCTCGGCACCGAGGAGGAAGGGCCGCTTGTGGGCTCGGGAGTTAATAGAGATTGATAGCATGACACGGGAAGATGACTTGAGGGACTGGAGCTGGTGCTCAGCTTTCCGAGGGAGGAGGATAAATGCTCTCATACACACACACACACACACACACACACACACATTCTTAACCAAACTGGCTTAAAGACATCATTACACCGGATATTCACATGCTGAAGGGTGTGTGTGTGTGTTTGCTAAATCTTGGCACATGAAAACGCTCATCTTTGAATCGCACTTTTATACAGAACCCTATCACGATCATCACAATAAATTACTTTGTGAAACCCAATACCCACTTGCACCACAGCCATAGTGTGTTGGACATACACAAACACACACACACACAGTCACACACACACACACACACACACACACACACACACACACACAAACACTGCATTACCTGACAGATCCCGCTGATGCACATGTCTAAGGAGTCTGTTCGGCAGCGCGTGCCATCCAGGACCTTGGGCGCCAGCTCCAGCACCAAGTTCCTGCCCCGCGCCTGGCACTTGAGGGCACAGGGCGAGACCGGGTCGTTGATGAGGGGCACCCACTCGTGCGCCAGGCCCTGGTACTTGATGTCGTTGTGCGCCGAGCACTGCTGGGCCCTGAAGTCCCCTGACTCTTTTGGGCAGTCCTGGAGGGGAGGGGGGGGGGGGGGTAAAGTTTGAAGTGATCAGCCACTGCCGGTCTTATTTCTCCATAGCAACGCAGCCCATCCTAAAGCAGCTATGAACATTCACCCTGCCCACGCGGGTGAGTCATCCCAGGCTATAACCTCCATAAAGTGAACGTCTGTCACTCAAACTCTGAGGCCGGGCATCTGGACATCTCACAGATGGCAATCTTAATCAGCGACTCTGCTGTCCGTGGCGGTGAACGTTTTTCTTCTAATCAATGGGCAGCAATCAAGTGCTGAGGCCCACATAGCCGTTTGACAAGGCTCAAGTGTCCTTGATTGAGACAAGGCCTTATGCGATAGATAGAGTAATTCATAATGACATATCTTCATCTCTGGGTCAATCATGGAATAAACAGAAATTGGCTTAACTCAAAAGCAAACCCCATCAATGGCAATTTAGTGTGTGTGTGTGTGTTGGGGGGGGGGGGGGGGGGACTATTATGAGTCCATCTTCTTGACTGAATTGTTATAAATATTATGCTGGGAAGCTTTCCCACACCCTTTGATGGAAATCATGGTTGGTCTACAATAAAACCAGATGAAACCAGATGAAACCACTTCAATGGTTCAAAAACACATCTCCCTCTGATTAAAATAGCGTGAGAGTGACAGCAGACCTCTTGCTCCTCAAAATAGGCCCCGTGCAAAATAAGAGTGGTCAGTTATACAATGGGGGATAACATTAGTGGGACAGTTTCCCTTTCTTTTCATTTATAGGGCAGGCAAATGGTGCAGATTTGCCATATGGTAACCCAGAGTTGTAAAAATAGCCCTGGAAAAAGAGGGGCTGCTCCTCTCATCATAGCACTTATTGGAATAGAAAATGGGACAGAAGTACAGCATATACCCAGACATCCAGGGCACATGATAAAAGGTCTGCTGGACTTACCATATTGCTGCACGTCCTGTACCGGATATTTCTTCCTTCACAGTTTCTGTAATAGACGTAGGAATAGAAATGGTGTTAGCTCACACAGCCTGCAGCAGGCCTAGCCTTGGTGTCTATTCATCTGATTTCCCTCGCAGGACTCCATTTATCAAGTTATCACCTCCAGTGGCTCAAACATGGGAAGTGGTACCTGTTCCATAGCCTGTGTCAGCTCCCAGGCCTTTATAGCCCGAGCAGACTGTGCTAAATGTGGGCTGCAACAGCAGCGCTAAGCAGTAAGGGGCAGAAACACAAGGGGGGAGCAGGTACCGTGTGGAGCTATTAGTAGGGATAGTCGCGCTCTACTTCAAAAAAATATAAATGCGTTTTCGGGTGCGAGTAAAAGAATGTTAACTATGAGTAGAATAAAAAACGCACTCTCAAGCTTTTCTCATTAATATTCAGACCAGTTTATTTTGCACAGACGCGTTTCGGCCTTAAGCCATCGTCAGTGTGTGTAGCTAAACATCATGCTATGCGTCCCAGAACACAACATAACTTTGAGCACACACACACATGCACCGTGGTGTACTGGCAACCATAACAGGACCAGGACTCAGTAACCGTTCAGCAACCCAGCAATGAAAACAACTGCACGAGGCAATGCTAACAGGTCAACCATTCTGGAGTAAATACATCAGTTTTGTCTTCAATTATGCAATGGGAAGAGGCAGACTACACTTACACCATTCAGCTGCTCCAAGTCCAAACAAGTGCTGAGACAATGTAGGAATACTTCCCAATAAATGAGGCAATTCATTATTTCAAAATCCACAAATCATTCAAACGCAGGGTGAGCCGCCACCACACGGCTTTAAGAAAACCCTGATTTCTCAGCAAATGTCTATACGCTTTTTTTGGCAGTTGTTCTTCTCTTCTTGGCCTCACAGTCGTGTGTATACATCATAAAACTGATGGCTGCCCCCGAAGGCTGACCCAAGACGGAGCAAATACGTTTCGCAACGACACAAATATTATCGTCCCTCATCCTATGGGGATGATGCGCAGTTGTGCAACTGCGGCGACTATCCAGCGTGCATTTTATGGGCGAGTGGCTCCGCTCTCGCAGACAGCCTCTGACAGATACAGTGATCCTTTTTGGCTGTGTGTTTCTGGACGAGAGCTGCTGAGAGGGACGTGGTGTGGAGCCTGACCCCAGATCAGAAGGGACGCTGGGTACGCTGGTCACCAGCTCCAAGAGCAACACGAAGCAAAAGACATACTTTGAATTCCCCCTTCCTGTTGTGACTAGAACTTGAGTAAGGCCATGCGGTTTTTTTCTCTCCATTTTTTTGCTTTCTTTCTCAAAAGGTTAGGACAGACTTAGACTAAGTGCTCCCACTATCTTGCCTCTGTCGGCTCTCCTGAAGATTAGCAGATGGTTTTCGGTGTAGGCTAAATCCAAGCACCTGTTTGGGCACGGCTCGGTGGACACGAGCAGGTGTCTTGGCTGGGGTCGAGGGAAGATGCATGAGTGTGTACTATGAATCACGCTGGACCCACTGGCTTGACAATCTCATAATCAACTGGAGAATCACTTCCAGATCTTCCCGTAATCACGGGAGGGCAATCAACAACTTGAAACTTGACCATACACCAGCAGGCCTGCAAGTACTGGCCATCTGTGGGGGGACGAGCAGAGATAGAACGTGCCTGTGGTTCCCTTTATCCTCAGGTTTTCATGCAGGAAGAGAGAAAATGTCTCCATACAATAGCAATAAAGATAATCTTATCCCAAGGCTGCTTATCACTACTTGATACTTACACTTATCCTTGTTGCAATAAATATGTATGTCTATTTGTCACAAGTTTAATTTACAATATCAAAATCATCAGCAATAACAACTTCAAGGACACGATGCAGCTGATAACTACTAAGTACTAGAGTGATAAATGGAGCGCAGTGAGCGCTAGGGCTTATCTACTGTGGCTTGAGTCGGGCAGGGCAGGGGAGGAGAGGGGAGGCATGCCGAGCGCACTGCACAGGCACATCTGCATCTGGTCAAGAAACCTGAGACCCCCGCTGAGCAATCGTCTTCACGCACAGGAAACATTCAATTGGAAAACAATGATTCCAATTTGACCAGGCAGAGCCATAAAGACGCTCATAATGGGATCCAAAGGACGGCAGAGCCGCGTTGCCCCCTCGTTTCCGCAGCCGCGGAGTGGGTGCACCGGCTTTACCCAGCATGCAATTAGCCCTGGCTAAGCTCCGCCACACTCTTTATGTGTTTTATATTAGCACAATAAAAAGCTCATTACTCCAGGCCTGGCCACTGTCCCAAGACTTCCTCTGCGTTATCAGCTGATGCTCAGAGCGTGGGGCTATTAGTAGGGATAGTCGCGGTCTACTTCAAAAAAATATAAATGCGTTTTCGGGTGCGAGTAAAAGAATGTTAACTATGAGTAGAATAAAAACCGCACTCTCAAGCTTTTCTCATTAATATTAAGACCAGTTTATTTTGCACAGACGCGTTTCGGCCTTAAGCCATCGTCAGCGTGTGTAGCTAAACATCATGCTATGCGTCCCAGAACACAACATAACTTTGAGCACTTTATGTGTTTTATATTAGCACAATAAAAAGCTCATTACTCCAGGCCTGGCCACTGTCCCAAGACTTCCTCTGCGTTATCAGCTGATGCTCAGAGCGTGGGGCTTTTTTTAGCAGTGGAAAGGCCATAAAACGCCATACCAAGGAGACAGATGCCAACGGGAAACAGGGCATGATGGGACATTATATATGTGTGGCACCAGGCTCCCTGAGTTAACAATAAAGATGGCAAGATGGACGAAGCAGACATGTCGATCCTGACACGACGGAATAAATGAAATTGATGCAGAGATCAGACTAGACCTGATCAGTAGATGAACTGATTTATCAGACTAGGCCTGATCAGTAGATGAACTGATTTATCAGACTAGGCCTGATCAGTAGATTAACTGATTAGCAGACTAGGCCTGACCTGTAGATTAACTGATTCATCAGACTAGGCCTGACCTGTAGATTAATTGATTCATCAGACTAGGCCTGACCAGTAGATGAACTGATGTATTGCCCCCAGTGTGCATGTTTCAGGGAAGTGTAGGATGTTCTGTGTGGGATGCTCGTCTGACCTTGGGGTCCTTCTTTGTTCTAATGTTCCACCTCCCTCTCCTCAGTTTGGACCACAAGATTCCTCACCAAGGCGTGCCTGCAGCATGATGCTGTCCCCACAGCCAATAAATGATCTCCGTTTGGTAACACTTAACTCTGGTCAGCATTCAGTGACTGGAGCCACTTCAAATCTTATTGAGTTTTCTCTGAAATATACAATGAAAAGTACACAACGCTCGTTTTCGGTGAAACGAGTCGCTTCCCTGACTTCTTAACTCATTATCCAATCTGCATGATGTAGTCAGATGTGTTTTGTACATGGCCTCAGTAACTCCCTCAGGAACACTTTGGGAGGTTCATGACTTACTTTCCATGATGTCTCCCTAATGGTTGAAATGCTTTTTCCCCAATGGTGAATTTGACATAAAACAGGGAGGTGCTTCTCCACATAGGAGAGCATGCCAGGGTCAACATCAGATTATTATGAGACACTGAAGGCAGAGTGATAGATATCTGTACAAGTACGTCTGATTACGGCAATCATGGCTAAGAGGAATGACATCAATCAGATGGAAAAGAAACATCAACATCAGTTATCCGACAGTGCCTTTTAGAGTTATAAACTGTGGCGTACTGAGGAAAAACAAACAAACACAAAATAATAATTAGAGTTCAACATTTGGCTATTGAGATTTGGGTATCTTGCAATGGAACATGTACAGAGAGGACATTTGTTCTGTTTTTTGTTTGATTCCTTTTTCAGGTTATAGGAATATGAATGAATGAATCTGCTGTTTCTGTGCTATTGGCATTCCTCAAGACATCTCAGGTCATTAACTTCATGAGGTCTTCTCCTGGAATATTCTGGAAGCTATGTTACTACGATGTCCTGTGTTAACTAGCCACTTGACTGTTGTTTTCATTTCTGTGTGACACGGGAGAAATTATTGTCCAAGATGGGACTTTGCAAAAAAATCTGGCTTGATCCATTGGACCATTTGGCCATCTCCACTGTATGCATTGTGTGATTTAGTGGACATTTGCACACAAACAACCTATCAACCTATCTAAGTCCCCTTTCAATGGCACGCTGAAGCTCTTGGACACAGCTGTATAGCTGCAACAGTACTCATAGTGAGTTCCTTCATGTATGTGTGTGTATGTGTGTGTATGTGTGTGTGTGTTTGAGAGAGAACAGGATGGAAAGATGAAAGGAGAGAACATTGGTGTGTGTGTGTGTGTGTGTGTGTGTGTATGTCTGGGTGTGTGTGTGTGTCTCTGTGTGTGTGTGTGTGTGTGTGTGTGTGTGTGTGTGTGTGTGTGTGTGTGTGTGTGTGTGTGTGTGTGTGTGTGTGTGTGTCTCTGTGTGTGTGTGTGTGTGTGTGTGTGTGTGTGTGTGTGTGTGTGTGTCTCTATCTTCAGAGACTGAATGGCATGTTGATGAGGCAGCCGGCGCGTGACCTGACCCTCCGTTCAGACATCTGCGCAGCGAGTAGGAGGCCCCGCCCCCGCAGGTGCGCGAGCACTCGCTCCAGGTGCCCCAGGCGTCCCAGCCAGCATCCCCGTCCTCGTCTGACCGCGTGCTTCTGGAGGCCTGGAGGGGACACACAGAACGGGGGAGCCCATGAACATCATTGTCCTCACTTAGCTCACCGCATCCTCCCTCCCTCCCTCATCCCAAGGTGACATCACTTTTGAAATATGATGAAAACAATGTGGTCTGTACAGACTATGAAAGCTTAGCCAGTGCTTTTGGAGATAAGGGGGTTGGGCCGTAGAATATGCTGTCAGTCAAGGGATGATGTTGAAAGTCCAAAGTTTGTTGTTATTCACAGGCTCGTCGGAGGTACTTCACTCCCATCACATCAAAAGCTACATTTTAAAGTACGTACTGTATATATGAGATTGCGTGAGAAGAACTTTAAACAATAGATCTCTGTCTTTATGTGGGATCTATCCCATATGAAATATATCTGGCACTTATATGGTGGAGGATCAGAGGAGGTTTATTTTCATGTAAGAGGGCGAAAGGTTGATAAGTCAAAGCAGCAAGAAGTCACTTGTGCATCAATATCAAAAGTAATGTTTAGCTTGCTGTGATCTGGTTCATGACTAAAAATAATTTGGTATGCTGTATTTAGGTTTGAGTATGTGTTGGCAGGACTTCACTCTTTTAATGGAGACGTATTTTCCTTCAGTGGGGGTTTAACATTCTGTGGTACTGAAAATACATGACAAGGCGGGAACAAATCCTTCCTTTAAATATCCTTCAAATATAAAGCAAGATATTATTCTAAATCAGTGAAAAGGCATTGAGGTTGTGCGTATGCTCTCTGGAGAAACAGCCCAAATGATATACATATGTTTCATAAGCATAGAAGTCCCCTTTGAAATCTTCTGATAAGGTAATGATTACTTTGGCAAAGTTCCCTGATTTTCATGCACAACATATCTGATTTCCTGACAAACCCAATTCCATGCTAGAAAACAGTGGTGGAAACTAGATGCAGACAATATTCACCTTTCCATCAGGATATGAGTTTCCAGTGTGCAAACAGGAATTTCTCTGCGTATGTGAATAATGACAGTCGCATTCAAAGCCGGGTCAATGTGGCAAAGTAGAGCTTTAGTCTCTGCTCCGCATCCGCATAGTCTGGCAGAGACAACTGCATCCTCGGTATGAGAAACAGGCCATTTCCCAAGGAATACTGGCAACACTAGACACCATTTATCGTCAAAAGTTTTGGCCTGTGTGTGTGACAAGTCGGAAAATGTGATCCTATTGTAAACGCACATAGACAGACACACATACACCACCAGCCCCCTTCAAAAAAAAAAGTCTGATTCATGTCACTTTTTACAATTTCTGCGTCCAAACAAGCGGCCAGACATATTGGATTTGTAACCAAAAATCTAATTTGTCAACTAAATGGGGCTTATGTTGAGCAAGACCCATCATTCCAGGGTCGGACACAAGTCATTTTATGTAGCTATCAGCCTCTCGGTCTCAGTCAGAAAAACTGAACCCCTTCAGTTCTCACACCTACGCCCCAACAAAACTGGTCTGGGATCAGAAGCGATGACATGGGGAGCTGGTTCAGGGAGAGGCCTGCAGCCCATCCATTATGCTACACCCGCCGTGCGGAAATAGAACGTTCACGGAG
>NC_137927.1:26797188-26807188 GCF_963457725.1 Sprattus sprattus
AATATTCAGAACACAGGTCCTATAATCAGCTTGTCAAATGCGGCCACGCTTTTCTACGCCAAAATCTACGCCAAATGACAAATATATTGAGATTTCCAGAGACGAAAAATGAACAAAGGTATGAATAAATCATTACAACTGCACTACAAATGCAATGCAGAAAAAAAAAGTGATGGTATAAAGAGAAAGAAATCTGTCAAATAAAAATGAAAAGATGCAGCTCAGAGGTGTGCCTGGTGCGTGGCACACAACACAATCAATGTCACTCTTCAAGCGGAGTGAAAAAATAGTTTTTTTAGAGTCTAATACAGTGAAAAGTGTAACACTGCTCTCTATGGTGCTGTAGTGGATGCCGTGAAAACAGGACGTTTCTCTGGAGCAATCTATGAGAGAGTGATGTCATTTACTCCCTAAAGCTTGCAAGCTTCAGATAACATTTGTGTGTTACTTCTTTTTCCTCTAAGTCTATTCGGGAACAGAAACGGTTTGTCAAGAGCTGTCGGCCGCTTCTCCGTGTATGCCTGGTACAAACACAGCCAGGAAGAGAACCGACATAAGAGTTGTGTGTATGGGAGAATGCATCTAGCAAACTATCAGCAATGGGCATTGAAGTTTACAAGTTCTCATCACAAACAAGTATGCAAAGTGGTTAGCACAAAGGACGGCGCCTCCCAAACTAAATGTACGGCATGCACTGCTAGTATCGGGTACGTAGGCCTCTTGTTTTTTATTACCAAAGGTCTCTTACGCAAGATCTGATCCACAGCATTCCCGCGGAATACTGCCAGTCCCCATTTTTGTGATGGATTATCTTCGATGGCTGTGCACAGGCATACCACTGAAAGGAGAGCTGAGTCAGCGTGCATAAATCCACTCGGGATAACAAGCTGCAGTTCGGCCCACTGACAACTACCCCCGCCATTGTGAAGTCTAATGGCGAAACGTCATGTCACATGAACATATTTACACTTTTAGCGCACACACATGCTCTCAAAAGGCCACATAAGCAGTAAATTATCTGTCATGCAGTTCACCACCAAAAAACTTGTTGGGCTTTCTGGGTGGTGCGCTAGGAAGTGAAAGTGCACATGTGGAGTATTACACAGACGGGGCAGGGCAGTAAAAGGCTGCAGGTGTAACGTGTTTTCCTGCAATTTGGCTGGCATGGAAACACTCAACTGATGGACTTGCGAGTACTCCTGAAGTGTCCCCAGGTCTCAGTCATGGCTAGGCCTCTGAGGTAATGCCCGATGCGCGGGGGAGTTTACATCTATGCTAATCACGAGGGAGATCCTAATAATGACTTTCGACCCCAATTTAGGTTTTCTTTGTGAAGCCAGATTTGACTCAGATCACATAAATGTTACTAACCAGTACCAGTAAATCTTAAAGGAGGCCTACAAATGATTTGTTCTATTGTTACGGGTGTTAGCTCGTTGAGCGAACATGAAACAGGCCCTCCATGAATATGGGGGGGGGTATTATTCTTTTTCAGTTTGACAAATTTATCAAGATTTGGCAGAAGGTGCGAGAGGAATTCTTATTACAGGGGCCCGCACACAATCAGAGAACTTTATAACCCAATATAGGGCTTCACAGAGGCCACCGTGACCACCAACGCTGCTGCATGGGCCAACATGCTGAAATTAAAGTTATGGACGGTACCATCGGGAGCTGAGGTCAGCGAAAGTACGATTGGTTGGATTAGACATCTTAATGAATTTGGTTTGACTAGCTGACGCCCCGGCAGACTCCTGTCGGAGGAGCCAGTGGAGTGGTCTGTCCACAAAAAGCCTTCGCCATCCCACCCACCCCAGACCTCAGGGGAAGAAGACACAACTGAAATCTAACTTGGCCATATCCATCGCAGCCAAGCGCTGACCCAGCAGAGCGACAGCGAGATGAGTGATTACGAATACGCCATTAGGAGCATTTATTCCACACGACGGCGTGATTTAGCCTCGGACATTTGTTTTCACAAGGCTCCTTAGAGAGCCGGCTCCGCACAAGTCATGATAAAAAAGCCCGGAGGAATTTCCATAATGCCTCAGCAATGTGTGCGCTAACCAAATCAAAATGGGAGGTCCACTCGGACTCGGAGTCTGACGCTGAGGCTCCCATCTCATGCAAGGTTAAACAAATGCAGGGGAGAGTTGTAACCCGTGACTCTTCATCAACAAGATGGAGAATTTTTCCTAGATGAAAAAGGAATCACCCCAAAACACTGAAAGTTATCCCTCTTTTCCCTGATAATGAATGCAAACACAGAGCAACACTTAACACTACAAAAACACTTGGCTCCTTCAGCTCCTAGTTTTGGCACTTCGGGTGGGTTTGGATTGAAATGGAGGATTCTTTGCACAGAGCTTGGAGCTTCTGTCACCTCATCCCCCTCTTCAAACCCTGGCAATGCCAACACAAGATGGCAGCGATGTCGAGGGCTGCCACTCATCACAGATCTCAGATCTCAGACAAGCTTTTGCTTTTTTTAAACAGATTCAGCATTGGGTTGAGAACACGCTATTTGCAGTGTGCATAACAGAGTTTCATCTCAGTGAAGCTCATTTTAGTGGTGTTTACGAATACCAGGGTACTGAGGTCTATGAAATCCAGATTTGTCATTAGAGCACACTTCAAAGAGCTTTCAGACATGAAATACAGTTTTTCTTCATGTCCCTCAGTGCCTTCATTAGTTTTCACATGAGCATAGAGCCATCTTTTCATACTTGAGGAAATTAATACAAAGGCTATAATGGACTAATGCTGTGGTTTTAAAATGTGTGAGGTCTAAAATCAGCTCAACTTTCTTAATTTGGTATCTAACACAATTGTGAGGAGTTGAACTGCTCAATGCATTAAACACATAAGTTACATACATAGGTTAGGCCAAACATGGGTACATTTAGAGCCTGGTTGGTTTTGACACAAACCCATACCATAACTAAGTTTACATTTTCCTCATCTCTGATCTCTCCATTTTACATTAACACCTTGATTAATCTGAACTCTGCAGTTCATTTTCAAACATTATGAACCTATCTCTAATTTTTCTGCTTGGCCGGCAATGCTAATGGAAAACAGCTTGCCGTTCCGTTATTTATATTGGCAAGGGAGCGCTAACTTCATCCCTTCTTTAAAATACTCCTCATTTACACACAGCAAGCTGTATGGCCAGCACTCCCAGAGTGGTATACAAGAAGTCAGAGATGGAAATGATTGCCCGAAGATGAAATTCATCAGCTAAGTCGTATGGAGAAAAGTTCAGAGGCAGGCTGTCCTCAGACGTACCTCCAAACCTCAGCACTAATTAGAAATGATTCTCTTTAAACAGTACACACGAGAGGCTGGCACCATGAAAGCGTTCCCAAAGCAACCGTTCCATGTGATCATCAGAGATGGACCAGATATGTATGCCACGCACCACCAACACATATAGCAGTGTGCCACACTTCACATCAGCAGCACTATAGTGACTACCTGCTGACAAAGGTCGTGACAGGATTGAATCATCCGCAGCGCCACCCACTGTATCTGTCTCCTAAACACCGTAGTAAATCCAACACAAACTTATCAAGACCACGTATGCATACCGGCCAGCAGCAGAGCTCTTCACCGTCATACATCACCGGGTATTTCAGAGGGGTTAGCAGGTGGGCACACCCTTTGGCAGTGTATCACCCTCAATACCCCTCAATACCCTTTGGCAGTGTATCACCCTCATATCCCCTCAATACCCTTTGGCAGTGTATCACCCTCAATACCCCTCAATACCCTTTGGCAGTGTATCACCCTCATATCCCCTCAATACCCTTTGGCAGTGTATCACCCTCATACCCCTCAATACCCTTTGGCAGTGTATCACCCTCATACCCCTCAATACCCTTTGGCAGTGTGTCACCCTCATATCCCCTCAATACCCTTTGGCAGTGTATCACCCTCATACTCCTCAATACCCTTTGGCAGTGTATCACCCTCATACCCCTCAATACCCTCCACACTGATATCCCTCAATACCCACCACAGAGGCATGCAAATAAAGCCTCCTTGTGATAGGTTTCATCCTCATAAAACTATAAACAACTCCACTGGGCTGTTTCCTCTCCAGTCCACACATACATAATGCAGTAGATCATTCCTTAGTCTATGGCTGTGGGGGACTGGGAGAAAGGTTACATGCTATCTCCTTATTGCTGAGTAATGACTCTGGCCTACTTGACATTTGGATGTCTCCCTGATGCAATGCATACACATGAGCCATACCAGTCCCTCGGAGCAACGCGGACGCTGTACAAATATACTTTGCATTCAACAGTTGCTGGCCTGTGTTATTTCTGATCGCCGCGGTGCCCGGTATACGATGTGCTATTCTGGTCCAACCAGGCTGGAGAGCGCCGAAGGTGAAAACACAGAGGCAGGATTGCACAGCTGCTAAGGTCATTTGTTTACCTCCGTGTGGACTCGGTGGAGAATGTCAAAGTCAAACTTTTGGGTGACAAAGGGCCACTAAAAATTCCCCCAATAGACCGCGGCCTTCAGTACAGGACTGGTAATGAGTGGTTAGGGCCAGTAAAATCCCAGGCAAATGGGACAACCACCTTCTAATTAACGCGTGCATTATTGAGGCTGAAATTGATGGTGGCTTCTCTACCACTTATCAAGCAGTCATGCTGTGGAAATGGACGACCGTGGTCCTGGCTTTCAATCTAACAACACAACTATGTCATTAGTGTTATTTATATGACAACATGAAATTCCATGGTTCCATTGTAACTATGGAAAAGAGACTGCAGTATGTGGAATCAATGGTGGGAGTGCTGTGCAAGCTGTGTGCCATGAATGTGCAAAATATTGTTTTCATCATATGCAAAAACCAGACCAGTGAAAAACCAATCTAGCTTTTGGAGAACTAAGGGCAGCAAAGACTCAATGAAATGCAACAGCATGATCCACATGTAGATTTGTACACATTCAGTCTCCTCACACAGTCTCAGGCCAGTCCCCTCTTCAACACTGGAAGCCTACTGTTAACAGTTGACGGACGATGGTGATCATTAAATACTCAAACTAGTTTTTCTTTTATTATTATTATTATTATTATTATTTGCCCTAGCCCATAAAAAAACTAGTCTCGGTGATATCAGTTGTCTTTGTTTGCACTATTCCCATTCTATCAAGTCAATGTCAACACATACTGGCCATCATTTATTCTCCAAGTCCAAACATTTCCTCAGAGGCCGGCTCGTATGAGGCTCGGGGCTGCTGGGTTTTGCAAGTCTATTCCCTGTATGCCAATTCATCCTACAGCAAATTTGAAAGGCAGAAGAAGAAATGTAAACTGCCTGGGATATAAACACACTTATTGCTGTGTGAAGAATGTGCTCTGGTAATTTGTCTTTCATGTATCGACATGCTAGAAGATGACTGGTGCACAGAGGAGTACGAGACGGCGTGTTTACTTTGCCTGTTTACCCTCCTGAACGTCACTCGTCAGATCTCTAATCTGCGTTTGTCAAGAAGTGGTACACATGTTCGGTGGACATTTTTCAGAGCACATTTCCTTCTTCATCGCAAAGAATAATATTACTCTACAACCAATTACTATGAGCAGTAGAAAAACCCTCTGACAAGTTACACATATTTCCAGTGTAGAATAAAGAAGCTAAGAACAATGTGTTTTTAAAATATGGAAGTGAATAAAGAAAGGCGCTGCACCTAATAGCCCTTCTCTCACCTCCAGATTATCTGTCCATTACTCTCATGTTGAAGACTGAGAGCTGCAGCTTTGCCTCCTGAAGGGAAACAGCTCTATTATGGGATAAGTCCAATCACTCTGGACTAGTCTCCCCATGGTGACCTGCTCTCGGATAAAACAGGTCAATACATTCTCTGTTTGCTGACAACAAGAGTGTGGATATTTACAGTAATTTCCAGGGAAGTCCCAGCTTCATAAGTGAGGCAGAACAGGTCATTTAGAGAGCAAATCACAGCTTTGGCTGGGGTCCAAAACATACAGAGCAGAGAAGCAATTCAATTAAAAAATGCAGCTCGGCCACACTTCAGCCCTTGACTGACTCCACCGTGGTATTAGGTAATAACAGAGCATAACAGAATCAATTACACTGAAGATCTGAATAGTTATTACACTCACTGGTTATGCCATGTGCTGCCTGTGGTAGATAGGGTAACACTGCAATCATTTCGTTTTTTCTCTAAGTGGCAGCCGGAAATCTGTTGTTTTGCTCTACTGTAGAGCAGTTTCTGAGCTCTGTGAGATCGTTAAGAAGATATGGTCGAATCATTGTGATTGGTTGATAAAGAATGACTTCATTGCTGCATCCTCTAATTACCCAACCCATTTATGCTTGATTGCACCCTGCTTTGCGTCAATGAAACTAGCAAATATAGGTATCCCCGCCTATTCTCACGGCACAGTTGCTAATGCACAAAGCCGTACGCAGTGCTCATTGCCCTTTGAAATTAGGGACCTGTATGTTCTTAATTTTTTTCAGTTTCTCTATGATTTACTGAACTCAACACAAATAAGTAACCATTCCAGGAGTATCCATGGGAGACACACACTGGTCAGTCCAAAAACTTTGCAGGAAAGACATTTTTTTGTATCTGTGGACTGTCACAAAATATTTAAGGGTAACATTCGCAGACATATCATCACCAATTATGCATATTTTTCCAGGAAATAATTTTTCGCGTTTAACTGCTTCGAGACCCCTGTTGTCAGACTGGCCACGATGCTTCTTTTCCGTTGACGGCACACAGCAGATATAATATTTCCAATTATCACATGCCACTCAACATTGGGCTCCACACAGCCCGAGCCCAAAGCAGTACCGGGAGGCTCCTTCTTTAGCCCCTGCTGGGTTTGCCCTGCAATCCAAACACATTACCCTTTCACCTTATGCATTTTCAGCATGTGCATGCCAAAACCTCCACTCTTACACAAGCCAGCACTAATGGAGACCCTATGGCAGAGGCAGCAGCAACAGAAGAAACAGAAACAGATCTCTCCAACTGGTCTGAAATCAGTCAATGCTTTTTGTTTTTCTCACAACAAGCAAAAATAAACAAACTAGAGAAAAAGGGGGGGGGGGGGGGGAAGCAATCTTTCCTAAATGATTAGATATTTTTTCAAAACCAAAGGGCTCCCCTTGGGGGTAAAGAAAACCAACTCAAAGGAGGGTAACAAGGGGGTTACTGTAGAGAGAGATGAAAGAGAGACAGAGCAAAAGGGAGAGAGAGAGAGAGAGAGAGAGAGAGAGACGGAGAGAGGGAGGGAGAGATGACTGATTCAGCTCTCCACTAAAATAGAAAGTCAGTGCTGGAGGGCTGAGGCTCCTGGGAGCTTGAGAATCCTTCTCTCCCAGAGGGTCTCCCAGAAGGCCTCTGATGCTCGACACGCTCGTCTTCCTCCCAATTAAGATGGCAAGCCTCCGAGGAACCCCATCGATTAATACAATTCAAAATATTTGGGGATTTCACGGGTCATTTGGGCGCAGGCTCTCCCGCTGCTGGGGCCTGCTGGCCTTATTGGGCAAGACAGCCTCCCCCCACACCGGGTCACCTCTAAGCCGGCCTTCAACACTAACATTAGACTGGCACCTCTGAGAGCTCACACACTCCCTGGACAAACTTGCGGCGCCCGTAAAAAACAAGGGCCTCGGTGACCACAATCGTTTTATAGACACCAGCCCTCTTTTTTAAAGACTTCTGAGCCTCGAGCCCCCAATCTGGTCTCTCCCCTGCTTTGTTGCTCGGCCTTAGCAACCGCTACTGGCCCGCGCCACTGCAGTGTTGGTGAAAATAAAAAGGTGAACGTTGTCACTGGCTGACAGTCCTAGAGGAGTTTGGCACAGATTTAGTGGGGGGATATAAATGGGCGTAAGTTTCCTTTGTTGGTCATGGATTTTGGCCTGCTGCTGAGGACTGCATCCGGCACAAACTTTCCAAAGGCCCCGAGGTGTCATTAAAGCTTGAACGGATTCAAAATACTCGCACGAACAATTGATGGTTGATGCCTCTATTTGTGGCTACACACGGCCAGTGAAAAGCGTCCGTTTAATCCTTCTATCAACAGAAGCTTTGCCTCTCATAATAATAAATACAGTAAGCAAAACAATGAGATTCAAGATCATAACACTCAGTGTTGATGATAACATGGAGACAGTGCAGTCTCCACAATACAAAACATGACTCCCAATTACACATCACTGACTTGCTTCCAGCAATTGAGCTCTACATTTGGGATGAAAATTGTCGGTTGCTAGCACAACCAAAGACAACTGTCCAATCATTTAGATCAGACTGCAGTCCAACATTTACGCACAACTTGATGAAACACACATTTCACAGAACTCATACGAGTTTCTAAAAGCACCAGCATAGGGTACTTATCATGTTGTTTTAATTCAAACATCTGCCGTGCTTTTTTTATCAACATGAGGCCATTAAATAAAAATATGTTGTTGTAATAATCACACACAATAACCTCAGCTACAGCCTGTAACACACATACGTAGCTCTGTAACGGGCTATTGGTAGCGATTGTTTACATCAAAGGTTGATTTCAACAAATACCTCATTCTTACAATTAAACTCTAATTCCTATTTATGTATACGGTTTCTATCTAGATGTGAATGTTGATGGTCTTTAGACCCCCGCTGGCAAGTCTTTTGTTCCTATGACAAAGTATTTGTTTTTGTTGGGCCTAGAATGTTGGGCTTTGCATCGCAGTTGGCTATGGCCAATATACCTTGGTGCAACCCCTTGCATAATAACGGAGAGTTCCAAAAAGCTGTGTCATATATCAGAAATGAATCAAACAGGGAATAAAACAGGTTACATACAGGTTTAGGGGCTGAGAAAGCACAGCTGCCGTCGGATGTTCTCAGATTGAGTTTTGATTGCGCCAGCTCCATCTCATGTTTTAAACATTAAGCCATTCATCATTCAAAGAAATCTTATATTTACATGCTCATGAAACAGCCATCTGCGTTCTGAAAGTTTTCATCAATAAATAATCTTTATAATAATACACTATGGATCACAATAAGGTGGGGTGCTAATCATTTGCCAGTTAGACACACAAACAGATATTTCCCATGAACCACGCGAATCAAAACACATTCTTTAATGGACGTGTGAAATAACAAACACAAAAGAGTGCTGATACGCCCTTGATCCAATATGCTTGTTTTCTCAAGCCATCACCGTTCTCTGTCACGTTCCCCCCGGCTCGCCGATAACAGTGCAGCCACTGACATCTGGATGATTCCTTCAGCAGAAAGCTGCTGTTCGGTTGAGTTATTTCAGAAATGTTCCCTGGAAACGCTCCGAGCGTCACAAACAGCTCTTCAGCAAACAGAGCCAGGCCTTGTCCCTGCAATTCAGCTTGAATGCAATCTCAAAACATCAGCAGATGCTGTTCAGTGTGGTAAATCTGTCTTCGGGTAGCGACATCCACCTCTAACATGTCCTGGGCACTTCATATATCCAGAGCTAGCCTCCCTTTGGAGATATATATATTTATGTGATTGATGTACACAGTAAACATCTAGGAATAAATGATGGCTCCTGCTGACAGATTAGTCAATGTGTAAGGGTATTACACAATGCGGACACACACACTGAGGTAATCAAATAAAGCCAAATGAGAAATGCCACTGTGGACCAGAGGACTGATCTTTAGGACTAGTGTTCTATCCTCGTCTGTTCAGACCCAACCTTGGCAGATTTGTAGCAGCATGACAAAAATACAGGGCCCATGAAACCTTCCACTAATGCACTCATTGAAAGTTTAGCCATTTGAACTGTACAACTTGGTCAACTGAGAGAATGAAAGGACAAGCTCATGAGAGACCAAGAAAGCCACAACATAGAGGAGGCACTGTTCCCCCTGCCAAACTCGGCAGCCTGCGCCCTCCGCTCCTCTGTCCATTTGTTCAGCCCCTCGGCCTATAATGCACTTATACAGATGTGCCTAAG
>NC_137927.1:26810359-26932859 GCF_963457725.1 Sprattus sprattus
AGAGAGACAGAGAGGAGAGAGAGAGAGAGAATGAGAGAGAGAGAAGAGAGGAGAGAGAGAGAGGAGAGAGCCCATACACCTCCCTTCAGTCAGGACGGGCCACAGAAGGCACTCAAGAGAGAGAGAGAGGGAGAGAGGGAGAGAGAGAGAGAGAGAGAGAGAGAGAGTCAGTCAGGACGGGCTACGGGAAGGGTGGAAGTCATCTCCCATTAACTCTTAGTGGGAGAGAGAGAGAGAGAGGGAGAGCGGGAGGAGAGAGAGAGAGACGAGAGAGAGAGAGAGAAGAGAGGAGAGAGAGATGAGAGTCAGTCAGGACGGGCTACGGAAGGGTGGAAGTCATCTCCCATTAACTCTTAGTGGGAAAAGAGGGGCAGATCATCTCCCATTAACTCCTAGTGGAAAGAGGGAAAGGGCAGAGCAGGGAGAAGCAGTGAGAGGACGGGGGGAAAGGGAAGCAAGGGGAGAGAAGAAGAAAAAAAAACCCTCCTCTACATAAATAAACTTCGTGAGGAAGGGGTCATTCATTCTAATTAAAGAGCATTCCGTTCTGAACTGGGAATGGCAGGAAGGGGGGGGGGGGGGGGGGGGGGGGTGGGGGTGTGTGAGCAGGACGGGGGAGAAACGGCGGTGAGCGGAGAGAGAAAGCGGATAGATATTCCAACTTCAGCTGGCCAGGGTAAGGGTTTTTAAGTGCCTCTAACCTTGAGAAATTCCCTGAACACTTTGCCTTCAAAGGAGGCGCTCGGGTCCGCCGTGCCAGCACCATTTATCAAGGTTGAGGGAGAGGCGTCTCTCCACATCTGGCCTGGCAGAGTGATCACGGCCCCCCCAAGTTGAAGGAGAGGAGAAACGAGAAAAAAAAAGAAGCCCATCACGCGTCCAGCCCTCTTCCCCACTCGAGGAGATAGGGGAGCCCCAAAGGGTAGTGCCTGTGGGAGAGGGGGCCCCCAGGAGCCAACTTCCTCCTACACTCACTTCACATGACAACACAAGAGCAACCGCAGGGAGGCAGGGGCGATAACCCAAGGCTGGATGGCTGAACAAGTTAACAGACACAATGGAGAACAAAAGGAGTTGAACTCAAGGAGAACGTATTTAAACAATAAAAGGAAAAAAGGACGTTCAGCAGTGACAGTTCTTGTAATACAACAGTGACTTAGCTGACATCAATGTCAAGTGGGCCTGAGCCTGAACGGAAGCCATCAAGGACGTGCAAGGTGGAAGTACGGAAGATAGGAAAGATGCATGAGAAATTCCCACTATCAAGCTCAAGTAAATGACCCACTTTAGTAATCTACACAAACCTGATGGATAACAATAACTTTTGAACAGCTCTTAAAGAGATAGTGGTGCTGTTTCTGCTGTGAAGCTGAGCCCCTGGGCTATGAGGACCTTGCTAGCCAAAATGACATTACTGCGGTCTAACTTCATGGGGTAAGGATCTCCAAAAAACGCCAGAAAGTCATCAGTGGAGAGTTCATTAATGGCCCTGAACCGTTTGAGTCTAAACTGCACCAAGAGTGCTGCATCTTATATCATCTCGTGAAAGGAAGTCTGCTGGAAAAAAATATTAAATCAACAGAAACAAATATGCATTTGGTGGACCTTAAAGCTGGTCTATTGAGCACATGGAGCGAATTTAATGTGTTTAAACTGCAATTACCAAAACCCCTAGGTGCAATCAGTTGCCAAAGACAAATTTGCAGAGAAGGAAAATTAATATCACTTCTGCTTGCATATATAGAGCGTATTTGTCTGAGGAATTGTGCCATTTCTTCCCAGCTAGAAATTAGTTTAAATTATTTCAGTGGAATCCACTACGTGGGAACATTTAAGACACTACAGCAATGGAAGGTATCATATCAGTAACATATGCCGTATATATGTGTGAGATTGGTCCATTACATGGATTATAAAATGATTCCTCTTATGCAGGAATGTTTAATGTCTATAGATCATTTGTGCTCTGAATGAGTTACACCATGAGGCCTCTCCTCTTGACTAAGAAAGTGACTAAGAGTGCAAATACAAAAAGTTTTAGACATAGTATAATAAAAGGTCAAATGAGATTGGTAAACTTAGCATTTCAATGAAGGCTATAACCTTGTCCCTTAAACACGTTTGAATGTTTTCACTTGCCTTAGAAATGATCCTGTTATGATTGGACACTGAAGCAAAGACTTGAGTGCCAAATTTGAGTTATTCTTTTTCTCACTATTGAAACCAATTACAATAGCTTTTTTCTCAGGGTCAACAGAGGAAATCGAAAAGAATGCACACATTTTACTATTTTACCGTGTTCTTTTCCCTCTGCATTGCTACGACTTACCTCTGTGTTGCAAAAGCAATTTGATTAAATCTATCCAGCAGTGTTAAGGGAGTAGTTTTAATGTTTTGGACCATATGTACCTCTGAACTAAAACTAGTGGGCTATCAAAACAAATTCTGCTTAAGTGACATGAATTTACTTGACAAGACTAAACAGCACAAAATGTCACACAAAACAAACTCTTTAACATGAAAGAAATGCTTTGTTCAAAAAGCAAGCCAATACAACAGCTGCAACTGAAATAATTGACATCCAAGATCAAGCAAGTTGTCCTTTTTTGTCCGTGACTGCCCGGTGACTTCTGCTAAGCTATTCACAGGTTACAATGTCACTGCCGGTTTTCTACGCAAGTTATGCTCCGCACACACTGCGGCAGTAAATAAAACAAAGCGTGACCATGGCAACTTCATACGCAGGCGGTGAACTGGCTTTATCGGGGCCCTGTTTCTCTGAGACACTGATGGGAAACTAATCAAGGTGTAACTCCCACAAGGATAACTAGCGCAGGTCTCTGTCAGTAATGAAGTGTTCTGGATGGGCGCCATGCGTTTCATGTGGGGAAAAGAGCAGCCCACGAAAGTTAGCTGGGTCAAACCACTATTGGACTACAGGCAAAGCACTCTCTCTCTCTCTCTCTCTCTCTCTCTCTCTCTCTCTCTCTTGCACTATCTCTCTCCCTCTCTCTCTCTTTCTTTCATCTGAGTTGTGGGGGCTCAACATGAGAAATAGATTCTGCACTGAGCTCTGTGGCTACCATCAAGGATGCTTCCACTGCTTGACAAGCCAATTATGGATGACAAACAGCAGGCCAAGGGAGAGAAGAAATAAGAAGGCAGCAATTGTCCATTGAAGAATGCTTCTGTCTTTCAGATATTTTCGTAAGGTGAGTGGAGGTGTTGCATGTTGCACCAGTGTTATGGAACAGCAATCACCTTGAAGTGCATTTAAAGTCTGACCCCAGGTGACCCTTAGGGACTGTCAGTGTCATAACTCACCACCCATTCTTGCTACATCACCACGAGAAACCAGAGATCTGCGCATCATCACACGACACATGCAGGAGCTCATTGGAGATACCAAACCACAGGTAGCAGATGAGCTCCTCCAGCGAGTGTCACACACACACACTGAAACAGGGAGTTGTGGGTGAGGCACGTGTTTCCAAAGCCTTCAGTAGCTTTCCAAACATCTCTGTCTCACTCAATAAATAAGACTGGCCACTCATCGGAAACTCACTCAATACACATTTCAGATCCAGACAACATCATAAGAAGTGACTTTTTCTGGTGGTATGATGATCTAACCATGTATTATCATGTACGTAGATCTATGCATTACATTGCAGGGATAGGGGACCATTCGGCCAGCATAGGGAATACAGCCTCACAACACGTCATTAAAGACAACAAGAAAGTCTTTTGCATGCAGAGTCCAATGTCTAACATTTACAATGATAACTTGAAATGAATTAGCTATGATCAAAACAGAATAAAAGCTCGGGGCTCATAATATCCTCACACGTGGAGGTTAATCTCACCATGCAAATATCCCCCAACGAGTTCTTACAATTCATAGAAGACTGATGACAGGGATCAGTCAACTCAGCCTCTAATTTGGGAGGACAGGTACGTAAGGTGAAGCCCCCTGGCAGCTCATCATGTGGGAAGAGTGGTGTGGCAAGGAGAGGGGCTCTTCTGGAGGTCTTCTGAAAGTACCTGAAAGGCAGCAGCTGAGAGGCTCACCAGCTTTCATCTAAAAGTGTCCCTAATTAAGTTACCCCTAAACAGCACTTAGTGACATTCAGCTATTCTTATCCATAGTCCCCCCCCCCCGTCCTAAGTGACCTATTCCATGGCAGCCTGCAATCAGCTTCCTAGTGGGTGCAGGCAGGGGGGAATTCCACCTCTCAAAGTCACACCATGACTGCACCAGTCAATTTTGAGGAAGACGCAGGGAGCGGAGAGCAAAAGCTGTCGGCTGCGAGATGTAAACACAGTGCGGGGCCGACATACGGCCGATTGCCAGGAAGATGAATCGGTGGGACGGTGTGATGCCTTGGCAGCTGACCACGGGGGAAAACACACTTATCGTAAATGACCATAATCAGAGTCGTTCAGCGCGGAGATAACGGCCCCTTCAAGACTACAATCACAGAGCCGAGCGCCGTGCTGGCTTCCCCGCCGTGCCACCAGCTGCTGTTTACCACCGCAGATTGAACTGCACATCCGCCAGTGTTTGATTTGTCAAAAGGCACCGAAGGGGCTCCACAGAAGCAATGTTTACAGTTGTTAGAGGACAGGATTGGCAAACGGTTGGTCATCTGGGGGAAGAGCCAGAGGCATGGGCCAACTTTAAGCATGAGGCACGCATGAGTAGAACTCATCCCGTCTGAGGCAGAGAGTCTAAAAGGGGCAACCTTCCCCCCCCCCGGCCCCGACCGGGAAAAGACACTCTGTAGACACACTTTATGGGCACGTCCTCGGCGGTACCAGCAGGTCCTTGTGTAAATGATACAGTTGGCCAAATAAGACATGAATCCATCGAGGCGCCCGCTCTTCCCCCGAGGACCGTTTCCCAGGTAACCGCCTTCCCGAAAAAAACCTTTGTCAGATTTATGCTCCCAAAACACATAAGGGGAGAGAGGGAGTTCAGTCAGTGTCCCACAGGGGCTTGGGCTCCGAGCCCACAGCTGAGTGCAAGGCCTTTATAGCCCACTAAACTCTAGGGCTTTCAAAAGCCCTGAAAGCCAGGCACTAAGGGCTCAATATTTGTAGAGGACACCAACGAGGTACAATCCAATTAAAGGGGTATGTTTTTTGGGCGCTTCAAAGGGGTATCAGGCGCAGTCACAGATATCAAATTAGAAGTGCATTGATTGACAAGAGCTGACCTGGATAGTCAGCATTCTCCTCAAGGAGAAGCTTCTCTGCCTCTGTCTTGGCTTCCTGCATTTGCTGCCAGAGTGCTGCTATTGTGAGACGGCAATGACGGCCCGTCACTCTCCACTCCATTTCCAACTGCTCACCTCTCTGCCACGTTGGCAGCACTACTGCACTAATGAGCTTGATCTATGCCAAGCCAGAGGTGATCCTTTAAGCCCGGTATGCACGGCTAACCAAATCCACACTCTATTAGCAAGTACACAGCACCGATTCAGCTGAGGGTATATATTCATAGACACATCAAGCAATAATAATTAATAGGGAATAGGCAATAGGGAGAAAATATACTAATGCTAAACTTGTTTGTCTGTGTCATTAGTGAGAAAGGTCATAACACTCGGTGGCAATCTAGACCCTTGATGTCCAATTGCACAAATTATGCATCCATTTCTTCACCCCATTTCTAAATTCATAAATGTAAGCGATGTAAAAGATGTGATTCATCTACAACAGTGAATGACAGTGTGTTTCTTGTTGATATTGGACACTGTTCCTACAGTTACCACCTCAAAAATATGTTATCGATATGTAAATGCTGCAGCCACAGCCATATGCAATCTTCAGCTTTTTTTTCAATATCTCTGCGAAAAATACTGAGCTGCTGAAATGTATTGCTAATCACTCTTTTTCATATTCACTTCTTGGAAGAAGTGAGGGTTAATCCTCCCAGAGTCTGAGCTGTTTCTGACCTGCATTCTGAAATTAGGACAAGTTCTTTTGAAATGTGTCTTCAGCGCTGAGAGTAAGCCCTGATGCTCGTTGCAACAGGCATTCCTATGATGTACACTTCGAATAAATAATCTCTCATAATCACCTTCGTTATGTATCTTTGGGCAACACTACACTATAAACTGCCTTGATTAGGCAACCAAAAAAAAGTAAGTCCAGAGAAACTGTTCTGAGAAACATTCCACTCGGTCTCTGGCCTTTTAATGATTTTGTTTCTCTCTCTTTTTAGGAGCAGAACTAAATGCTCCCCTTGCTCATAACACGGGTTATTTATGGCTTTGATCAATGAGAGGCACTCTTCGAGTCCTCCAGAGAACTTATTCAGCAGGGAAAAAGCAGCAGCCATTTGCCAAACTCAAATCAAGAGGATTGGGAGAAATTATAGGCGTCTGATTTAGCTCGACGTGGGCGAATCAAAGGACACCATTTTTTTTTCTCGTTTTTGACTCTTTTGTGAAGCTTTAACAAATTATCACAATTCCAAGCATGGGAGTTTTCTCTTCTTTTTTCCATTTCAGTCGCTGGTGTAACAAAAAGATGCGAATAGGCCTGGCGGAGACAAAGCAGGTGTATACACAGCCCCCCTCTGAAACGTCCACTGTCTGACAAAAGCAGCCGCTGGCTTTCCCCAGGAGGGTGTAACACAGCGGAAAATCTATGCAAGGCTCCCTTTGTTACACGGCAATGGTAATCCATTTGAGCCCCCGTAATAAAAGTTAGTGACTGGTGCTGTGACTGGGAACGCACTGTGTCCCTGTCCAACCAGGAAAACAGGGCAGTCAGGGGCAGAATAACCATGGTAACCTCTCAGTGCCCTCGTCCACTCCCTCTGAGGGGCAAAAAAGGGACATTTTGTGTTTTACTTGTCTTTTGGATTCGATCGGGCTGCAACTCTTCAGTATAAGCAGCCACTTTGAAACACGGACTGTGACACTTTGTCGAGTGGGGATAGAGAAAGAGGCAGAGAGAGAGAGAGGGTGGGCTGTTTGATAAATCAGATGTCTGGCGTTCTGTCCCCTGGAACATCTGATGCTGATTTATGATGCAAGAAGACCTCTGCTATCCCTCTATCCCTCAAAGCCACAAATTCTTCACTCTGAGATTTTTAACAATGACAAAAGCTTCCTTTCTCCGTACTCAGTCAAACCTGGGACCGCGCAATGAAACAGCTCTGATATAACCTCAACCTTGACCGACTTCTTGTTCTGTTCCCCATCCATACTCTACAAAACCAAAGGAAGTCATCTGCCAAAAAAGAAAGATCTACAAAACCTTTTTATAGATGCTCCTGGAGCGTCCCATGGACAAGAACAAAGGCATTTTATCACTTGGGAATCCGCAGCACAACGTCTTCACAACATAGACAACATAGATACATAGACGGCATGTAAATCTACCCTGCACTTGTTACAATGCCTAGCTGATCCCACAGCACTAAACGAGTCTCCAGGTTAAGGCTTTCAGAAGTTTGAAAGGTTCAGATGGCCAGGAATATAACAACCGATCGTGATTTGGATGCTAACTTGAACGCTTTCCACCCTTTCCCCCCATCCTTGAGAAATCTGGCTCTAGGGACCCGAAGGCTCTCATCCCTGTCAACTTGACCACAGTCGTATGTGAGGTTCGCACTTTGCTCTCCAAGCAGGCATGCTCTCAATCTTGGGGTATTTTTATAGAGTGTGCAAATTTGCAGTTGCAGCAGTTGTTCTGCTAATGAGTCTACAGGGAGACAACAAGCTGTGATTAGTTGGTTGACTTCTCGCGGGCCTCTCTCTCCTCTGCACTGTAAAAACATCAGAGGCCGTGATTAACGGCAGGTGAGACAGAGGATGGCAGCGTTTCAAAAGGCCGGCCCTCACTGCAACCCCCTTTCTTTAGAGGCCTATCATTATACTCCGTAGCCCGCCACATTTTTATGGTACAGAGAGATATGTCCCGCTTCTTCTCCTAACACATAACATTTGGATGAATCATAGACGGGATTAAAACAATACCTCTACTTTTAGGCTCTCTGTGTGTTTGGGGAGGGAGTGCATGTTTGTGTTTAAGTGGGTGTCTCTGTGTCTGTGTGTCTCTCTGTGTGTGTGTGTGTGTGTGTGTGTGTGTGTGTGTGTGTGTGTGTGTGTGTGTGTGTGTGTGTGTGTGTGTGTTCGCGTGCCTGTGTGCAACTCCACAACTCCAGCTTTGACCTTTTCTCATTTGATTTAGCAGGTAATGACTTTCGCATGAGTTCCATTTTTGCCCTTGTTAAGATGTCTTTGTGTGATTCCCTGGCAGACGGTTCCTTTACGCCTGCGTTCACCTCTATAATCGAGGCAACCCTACGGGAATGTATCAGATCTTTCCAGTATGCTCAGAATCAAGAGGAATTCCTCAGAGCCTCTCTGTATGTCTCACCCTCTCGTATACCCTGCTACGTATCTGCTCTTGTTTTCCGAATGCCTTTCGCTGAAGAAAACAATCCCTTGCAGGGAGACTTGGTTCAGCTGCGTCAGGCTGCTCCTGGCTCACGGTGAAGGCCACACTGTAAACACGTCTTGTCTTGTTTTACTGTGTGGGTTTTTTAACGAGCATTTCTAGCCTCCTCAATTCAAAATTCGCTAAGCTCTTCTTAAAATTATAACCAGCTCCTGTCCAAGTGGTCTCAATCAACAGCTTAGCTGCAGATTATCGAAGCAAATGTGTTGAGCAGCCTTTGATGTGCATGGCATACAAATCAGATCATATTATACCTTAATGATGCTGATTTTGGAGAACTTGAATCTACTTTATTAACCTCACAGCATAATAAAAGAACATGAAAGTTTAACAGAAGGAATAGATCATGTGATTGCACACCGCAAGTCCTCAGGCTATCATCACTCTCTCTAATGATGGCCAAACAAGGTGCAGGGCCTGGCAGGGTCTGTGTGGCACACCTGTTGTCCAGGAGGCTCCGGCTAACAGGGGAGACCTCCCCACAAGCAGTGAGCTCTTACTGGGAGGGGCACCACTCCCTCACCTCCCCTTGTCGTCATGCCTGACTTACGGAGGAACCGAGTGAACGAATTCACACATGTGCTGTGCTCCTATACAACCGCTGCTGCGGTGAATTTACTACCTTTGGAGAACTTGAACCCGAGGAAATTACACAACAGGTGTGCAGCTGTTCCAGGTCCCTGAACTGACTGTCCCAAGCAGGCCAGGCTTAAGTCAGTTCCTATGCTGGAGAGGGTTTGAACTCTATTCACTTTATATCAAGCAATGTTCAGTGGAGGAACTGCTGGGAGCCAATTTTTCAATCTGGCAAGAAAAATATGTGTTCAAAAAAAGATTCCATAAAATATTACCTTCAATGTAAAAAAGAAAAGGGCAAAAGAGGAAGTTTCAGGTTTGAGACACATCTAAGAGCCACTCACACACACACACACACACACACACACACGCACACACGCACACACACATCTAAGAGCCACTCATTTAATTTAGCGAGAGCACTAATCTGGAATGTGATACTTGGGAATAACCTAAGTATGTTCTTTTACCTTCATTCATCAGTTCTTCATGTGTGCTTCTTAATATAATACACGTGCAATCCATTACTAACCCACATAAAGCCCTCATGTCTTACATCAGCAGTCAAACGCTCCGAAAAAAAAATGTCTTCAAGGTCTTTGCTGTACAGCACAGTCAGTACTGCAAGAAGAAAAGGGACTCTGCAACCTTACAATAACATCCAGTCATTATGCCACAGGCTAATGCAAGAATAACACCGGCCTGATTAATAGATGCAGAAGGAGAGGGAGACACGACACAAGCTCCTTTCAGCTGATAATACAGCCAACACATTATACCAGGCCTTAGGGTTGAGCTCAAAACAGTACCCTTTCTTTCACTGAGATAGGTAAAACATCAAGAAACATGTGTGTATGTGTATGTTGGGGTATGTGTGTGTGTGTGTGTGTGTTGGTGTGTGTCTGTGTGTGTGTATGTAGGGGTATGTGTGTGTGTGTGTGTGTATGTTGGTGTGTGTCCGTGTGTGTGTGTGCGTGTGTGTGTGTGTGTGTATGTTGGGGTATGTGTATGTTGGTGTTTATGTTGGTGTGTGTGTGTGTGTGTGTGTTGGGGTATGTGTGTGTTTGTGTGTATGTTGGTGTGTGTCTGTGTGTGTGTGTCTGTGTGTATGTTGGGGTATGAGTGTGTGTGTATGTTGGGGTATGAGTGTGTATGTATGTTGGGGTATGTGTGTGTATGTTGAGGTATGTGTGTGTATGTTGAAGTGTGTGTGTGTGTGTGTGTGTGTGTATGTTGAGGTTTGTGTGTGTTTTTGTATGTGTGTGTGTGTGTATGTGTGTGTGTGTGTGTGTGTGTGTTGGGGGTATGTACACCAGTCTTGTGTGTTATAGAGAATATCTGAACATGTGGGAAAACAAGAGGTGAGGCTGTTCTCAGCTCTAGTACTCTAATTTAATGAGGATGCAATTTGTAACAGGCTACAATCTGTCTAACAAGAGAACAGACACCTCTGAGTGCCAGCACCGTCTCTTTTTTTGTTTTTTTTGAGCAGCAAGTTTAAAAGCAGAGTGCTATTCTTCTCACCTACTTTCAAAATTATGCGAGTAAGCCTACTTAGCATTTTCAAACCCCTCTGCTGTTTTCCATTTCACACTATTACTGCTTTCTACTTCCGTCTTCATCAAGGACTAACCAAGGACTCCAACAGCCTAAAATGACTGCAGTTTTTCCCCGACGTAACATTAAAATACCTCGCAAGACAATTCCTAAGAAAATAATACTACCTACCATAGGGTGACCAGATTTGAGTTTGTGAAAGAGAGGACACTTCGTAGCAGGGGAGGGGGCGGGGTAATGTATACTGGATCTGGCCCGCGGGGCATACAGATGACCACGCCCCCTCCCCATTGACAAGTTTTAACATCTATTTCACATGCACATGACCCCGCCCCCTTGAAGAAGTTTTAACATATATTTCACATGCAGATGACCCCGCCCCCTTGAAGAAGTTTTAACATATATTTCACATGCAGATGACCCCGCCCCCTTGAAGAAGTTTTAACATATATTTCACATGCAGATGACCCCGCCCCCTTGAAGAAGTTTTAACATATATTTCACATGCAGATGACCCCGCCCCCTTGAAGAAGTTTTAACATATATTTCACATGCAGATGACCCCGCCCCCTTGAAGAAGTTTTAACATATATTTCACATGCAGATGACCCCATCCCCTCCCCCTTGACAAAGTTTTGACATGCAGATGTCAAGTTGCTCAGTGCTGCCAGATTGGAAATGGCGTATCGTACTAAATACTCAAAATAATAAATGAGATGGCGGTCAACCAATGACAGTTCTCTCTACAGTCAGAGCCACATAGTTAATGTAGCTGAATGTTACGACTGTACTAGAATATACTATAAACTTTAATTTATTACTGTTATTGAAGATATCACACAGGTATTTACATGTACATGTAAAAGAATTGACTTGTTAACCTAGTCTTTCCTTAAGACCTTTATCGGTTTATTTTCCCACACAACTATAGACAGTTTAGGCACCCTGACAAAACCATACACTGAATCTGATCAAGAGCCAGCTGCCTCCCACTAGTGTGTGTGTGTGTGTGTGTGTGTGTGTGTGTGTGAAGTAATTGCACATATACTGTATGTATGTGCATCTGTGTCTGTGTATGTCTGTATGTGTGTGTATGTACAGTATATGTGTGTGTGTGTGTGTGTGTGTGTGTGTGTGTGTGTGTGTGTGTGTGTGTGTGTGTGTGTGTGTGTGTGTGTGTGTGTGTGTGTGTGTGTATGTATGTGTATGTATGTGTATGTATGTGTATGTATGTGTATGTATGTGTGTGTGTGTGTGTGTGCCAAATCAGACACTTCTCTTTACACACTCCTAACTGGCAATCGTTACATTCCAGATGTTCTAGCCCCTGGCTGGTAGATGACCCTCGGGCCGTCCTCTCTTCCTCTCTCAATAACTTTACGGCTCAGAGCAGGCACCCTTCCAGCACTGCAGCCAGCAAAGTGTTAAAAACAGATGTCAGGGGTGATCATTTCTAGATTTGTCGGGGCACAAAGCAATTTGTATGTCTGCACTCTGTCATGGTGGCGTGTGCTGACCGACATACATACACACACACACACACACACACACACACACACACACAGCATGCAAGGGAGCATATACGAACAAACTGACACATACACACACACAAACACTCAGACACACACAGTAGGGTGTTAAAGCACTGGATCTGTCTTGCAGATGGAGGAACATTTGTTTTTGCAAGCAAGAAGTAATACAGAGACTTTACAAGTTTTGGCACATTTAACACCAAGGGCCCTAATTTCATCGACAGGCAACGAGCAAACCAACGGCCAACAAGGAGAGTCAGCCACACATGAACTAAAGATTATTTAATATAACTTGGCAACATCATTTTGCTAATTTAATACCAAACATGGGGGGGGGGTCAGCGCAATGCTCCCACACGCCACACCATAGCTTTAGTTCATGTGCAATAGACTTTGCTCATTGCTCGCTGCTTTTGCTCATTGCCCTGTCAGTCAAACGAGGGCCCAATGTGTGAAAGTGTTGTGTATGGGGGCAGGTGGAACACATCACTGATGAGTGGAGAAAACAATGCAGAGTCTGTTGAGCCAGGGAGGAGCAGAGAGACCATCCCTTAAGTAATGTGGCACCAGAGACTGTAGCCCAACACCACCACGACTGCCGTGGCACGGTACGGCTGTGACTGCTGTTTAACTCACTGACAGCTGCGAATACACACACACATTTGGATGTGCTGCATAAATGTGTGTGAAATAGATCTAGTAAAAAAAAAAAAAAGTGACGGATATCTAATGAGGATGAAGTATGTGTTTCTCGGCTTTTCAGAATCGTAGAGTAGGGACAAATGTGTTTTGCAACAATGCAAAAACAAAACCCTTGAACACCGCATGTCCTAACACTGTCTATGGTTTCAGTTTACTACCTGTCTAGACTTTCTGTAGCTCAAGAATAAAAAACTTGTCCAGTCTACATTCTTTAAGCTGCTGTGCACCCTTTAAGAAATCTCTAAATGAGAACTCTCTAAGACCTTCGTGTGATACTTGAGTCAGCGAGTTTAAGGCCAGTATTGCTTACTCCAGACCTTTTCCCCACGTCTGAGGGAGCCAATCATGTAAAGCAATAAACATTGATTGCTCAGGTATTAAGGCGGTCACATCAAGCGCTGCGATCTGGGAGTTTGCCAAGGCGGGGACAATGAAGGTGACAAGTATGTCTGTTATGGATGACATCAGCCAGGCACCCCACATACGTGCCCGTGAGTCTGAGAAGGGGCTCTGTTACCCAAGCAGAGGTAGGGGGAAAAAAGAAGAAAAAAAGCAAACACACCTCTGGCTAATTTCTGCACAACGAATTAGTGTGCAGCACGGCTCGGGTTACTTGTGTCAAGCTTTAGAGGTGGCACAGCCTCTGCCCCGGCCGTTGCTTGTCAGACATTCCTCAGGATTAGGCAAATGGGAATTTGCATTACATGCTACTGAGATCGCCCTCAGCGCATGGAGGTGTGCTGGGGACCGAAGAGAGAGGGAGAGAGCGGGAGAGAGAGAGAGCGGGAGAGAGAGGGAGAGAGCGGGAGAGAGAGAGAGAAAGGGAGAGAGGGGGAGAGAGCGGGAGAGAGAGGGCCCTTTGTGAGGCAGCGGCGGTGGCAGAACAATAATCCCTGTAGGGAGAAGCTGGAGCAAGATATAATTTGGAATTATGCAAATACACATTAAAAATAGATCAAGGCAATGGTGGGAAAAAAGCAGGCGTGCGGGCGAGCGTAGCAAAGAGCCCCGGGGAGAAGCAGAAAACGCCTGTTTCAGCCATCTCAAGAAGAGACACACACGCACACACACACACACACACACACACACACACACACACACACACACACAGAAAACGCCTGTTTCAGCCATCTCAAGAAGAGAAGAACTGCAAGGTTTTAATTAGAGAAGATAAAGAGATGTTCTCAACAAAGGCACCCACATATACACACACACACACACACACACACACACACACACACACACACAATTGCTTACAGGCACACACAGGCTCACACCCATCACACACATGCACGCATACACTCACACACACACACACACACACACACACACACACACACACACACACACACACACAATTGCTTACAGGCACACACAGGCTCACACCTACCACACACATGCAGGCACACACTCACACACACACACAAAAACATTATTTTCCACTCTTAATGAAGTTTTTGTCCAACAGTTTGGCCCATTTTCACCATCATCGATCGCTGGGGTGGACTGAGAGAAAATGAGAGTGGTGTCCGGAGCTCCGTGCCACTCAGCACTGCATTAGGGCTCGGCCCAGGCTGATGAACAGGAGAGGGTCCGGGCCGAAATGCAGAATCCATTTCCAATCTTTGGAAGTGTGCTGAGCATGCCATAAAGGGATTGTCAGGGTGACTGCCTGGCTGGCATAACAACAAAAACTCTTGAAAGTCAGAAATTCAACTAAAAAGCACTAGAGTTTCCTACTTGAAAAAGAGAAGTGGACGAATCTGCCACTGAACCTACCTCCTCCACCTGAATGGACAGAGACTGTATCCTTCAGGGACTCAGCGACCTCTTCAAGCCCCAGAGATGTTGCAAAGACATGAACTGCTAGCTCCTCTGCTACTTCCTCTGGCCACTGTGACTTTCTTTTTCTTTTTTTTTCTCATTCATTTTTTATTTCCATATCACAGACACACAACCAACAACATCAGGAGACATGTTATATAGATACAGGTATACACAATCAGCCCAGAACCCCTTGTCCCAAATCTGTTATGTCTCTATCCCAGGATTTCATTCCTGGTGTGGGTGTATATTTTTGGGAGTTGAATCTATCGTAGAGGTATGACACTATTTGTGACTTTCAAAGTCAAGTGGTCTGACCAACTGTTTGTAGCCCTGTGATGGGCATGGCAGGAATAACAGAACAAGTGTAGTGTGTGGACATATGGTATTACCACACTTGAAGGCCTTGGACAACACTAGGGCATCACTCTTACAGTACTGCTGAGAGGTTCCGAAGGCCGTAAACTCAACAGTACTACGGTCACTGACATGCTTGTAGCTTTATAATCAATTCTTCTCCCCCACAAAGAAAGCATTTCTGTCATGTCTTAAGGCTGATTTTAATCTCTAGTTTAATGGGTGTGGGGAGAACTCTTTGTGTAAATTATGAAGTATCTCAGAGCCAGAAATTGCCAAAAAAAACTTGACTTGGCATTAAATGTCTATTGTTTTTTTTTCCCCCAGTGAACAATCTAGAATTACAGTCCTCTGATTAGACAGAAAAGACCACCCATGAGAGGGAGAGACCTTTTTAAGTCAGGGTGTCTCAGGCTGTCAGTGTCTTGTGCCGACTCGCTGTGCATCGTTGCAATTATGGTGCGTGTGCGCATCGCAGTTTGAGCGGAATAAAACATGACCTGTCGATTGAACAAACAGGGATCTGTGCTGCCTCCCTTCTTTTATAAATAGCCACAGCAGACATGCCCGCAAACCGCACTGTGGCTGCAGTGAGTTAAGTTTCAGGCACATGTCACCTAAAAAATAAGCACCAAAAAAGCCATTAGCCGTTAGCCTCTGACCACAGTTTCCCTTTAGCAAAAAATTAATTATTTCAGTCCCAACCCATCCATTAAACTGCAGTCTGCCTGCGCAGTGTCACCCCTTTGTGCGGGGAGCCATTTTGTGGGCGCTGGGCTCATTTTAGTGGAAACAGTGTGGCGCTGTGTTCCTGAGTGCCAAGCTCTCGCTGGCTCCTCTGGCTCCTCTCTCTGCCCATGCAGGTACCCCTCGACCACATGAAAACCCACACACACACACACACACACACACACACACACACACACACACACACACACACACACACACACACACACACACACACACACACACACACACACAGACACACATATGCAGGTACCCCCGACCACATGAAAACCCATTAGATGGGTGACGGCTGTTTACTGGCCAGCGCTGGTTTACGCTCGAGCTCATTTGGCCTGCCCGCCACTCCCGGGGTCTGGCCAGAGCACTGCCAGAGGAAAACATGTGCTTTATCTATTACCGCTAAAGCTAGCCTGGTGTCTGGGAGGGGTTGGCGGTGGGGGAGGGTGAGGGGGAGGTGGGGGGGGGGGGGCAAGCCCCTCATCTGTGGCTAACCTCAAAAAGCAGCCCTGGGATGCCATCGTCTGTTTTCTGGCATGGGTGAGGTCTGCATTTTCGGAAGGCCTTGCACGGAGGAGCGCTGCAGGCTCGCGTGGCACTCTCGTGGAAGGGCCTCCACCTTGCAGACGATCAGGGCTGCAAGTGCTTTCCACATCCTCTGAGGATGGATGGATGCATGTGCCGTCAGCAGCAGGTCGTGGCAGACCTGGAGGGATTCGCTATCCCATAATGGACTCGATGTGTTTTTGCTCGGTGCACAGACATTCGAACGCATTTGCTCTCACCGTTCCCCCCTTTGTCCCTTAAACCCTGCTTAACGGCGTACTGTAGCACTGACGCCGGACGGCTGCAAAGCCACAACAGCTGGCTCGGCAGAAAAAGCACAGGACACACACACGCACGCACGCACGCACGCACACACACACACACACACACACACACCGGACACACACACACACACACACACCGGACACACACACACACACACACAACCACACACACACACACACACACACACACGTACACACACACACACACACACACACACCTTTTTCAGCACTGTCCTGGGAGGGCATTTGATAGCCACATGGTAAAAGCGGTGAATTATCAGAGGCTGCTGTGAGCGATGCTGGGAACCCCCGTGTGTACACACTTATGCGTCCCGTCGTCCAAACACCAGGAAATCATACGTCTGTTTACATGACTGCCATGCCACTGGCAGATTCCTACAGTAAATCACCCAAAGGCCGCGCTTGTCCCGGTGCCAGCAGATTTCACGGTCTCTCAGAGCGAGAGAGAGAGAGAGAGAGAGCGAGAGAGAAAGAGCACGTTCCTTCTCCGGCACGCAACCACAACGCCTTCAGCCACATTAATGGCATGAATGGGACTTGTCACAGGTTGCTCTGCCGCAACGTCACAGCCAGAAAAAACGGCCCAGGGTTAGAATAACACCGGCCCCAGCACGAAAAAACACTTTTCCAGGGAAACGAAAATGTACCTGAGCAAATGGCTTCCAGCACTGGCTTCAGTCGAGTCTGTGTAAAGGAACTCCATAAAAAAAGAGCTTCGACTGGTAATGTACCTGGAACCAGCTATTAGAGGGAGCTTACCAGGACAGATCGACCTAAACTCCATGTAAGTCTACATGTTCACATTACATATCTCACTGATCTACCAATGAGGCAAAACTAGGCCTTGACTGTCCAGATCCCCTCTTCAGTTTTAGTCTGAGGTAATACTAGTCATTTGACTTCAGACTCCAAATATGCTGGGTTACCAGCATCCATCTCAATTTGAAAACATGAGGTGCAAACAACCCATGATGATAATATTATGAGTTATGTTATGTTATGATACACGTCTGTTCTTGGAACGAAAAGTACTCTTCCACACAAGCACATATGTGCTGAGATGAGCTGCTGTAGGGGGTCTCTAAAGATTTTGGCCTGTTGCATCAGTAACAGAGGCATGAACAGTGTTTTTCTCATGATAACATTTGCAAGCCAAGGTGCGTCAACCCCTTTCCAAAACAGGTAAATTATACTTTGTAGCATTCCCTAAACAAAACAACTCGGATGTGAAAAACGACCAGGAAATGAAATCCACTTGGCTGCTTTGATGACATCCAGTTCAATAAGTCAATTCAATTCATTTTTGGTGCAATCCATATTGCTCGTGAGCATTTCAGCTGCTTCCCCCCGCCCCCCCCCCCCACCCCCGGTATCTGAGAACCTATCACTGCTCATCATGCAGTAACAGGGGTGGGAGAGTCTCTCTCTCTCTCTCTCTCTCTTTCGCTCTCTCTCTCTCTCTCGCTCTCTTTCTCTCTCTCTCTCTCTCTCTCCCTCTCTCTCTCTCTCTCTCTCTCTCTCTCTCTCTGTCTCTCTGTCTCTCTCTCTCTCTCTCTCTCTCTCTCTCTGGTGTTTGTGATGGTGGTGGGAGTGGACCGAGGCCGAAGCCCAGTGAATGATGGAGTCATGCAGAATGTAATGTGTTCATCTCCTGTCATCCACAAGCCACTGAAGAAACAGCCCAGTGTCATCTCCGTGGCTGGAACAGTATTGCAGTCATTCCTGTCAGAGCTAGTCCCCTCAAGTCATATATCATCTCAGCCACTCCGAATAAGCCACAGAGTTCACCTAAGTTCATCCTCCTCATAGTAAGCTACAGAGATCAGCTCTCTGGCAGGGAGTGTGCTGTCTGCAGTCATGGCTTAAACAGAAATATGGGCCGTTTTATCATGTCTGTCGTTATCTCTGCGACTTGAATAATAACACATTCACTGGAAGTAGGATATGTGGCTTTGAAAACCGAGCGGAGGAGTCCTTTGTGCTGGAAGGGGCCCTGCTGGGACGGCCGTAGTCTGACAGTGATAGGGCACAGCGCTTGCTGGAAAATCCTCTACACATGGAGAAAAAAAAACACCTCTTTGCCCATTCCACCATAATTCATATCAGATCCACTGGGCAGGAGACGACAACGGCACAGGGTTTTGACGAATCCCCCCCCCCCCCCTCCCTTCCCGGAGCTGAGCCAATGCGGTAAGAGGCAGCTGAAAATTACCCAGGCATCGCTTGATTTTTGCTGATGAGGCCAACACGCCCTAAACTATCTGCCGTGCACTGGAGGATCTACGTACTCGACGAACAGAAATGAATCATTCAAAAACAAACGAAGGAAGATGGCGCTAGCGCTGTTAATGCCGTTTATTTACATCATCCTTTTCAATGCCACTCTGTGGAAAGAGGCAGCCCAGCGCAGAGACACTTGTTTCACATTTCACAAGGTTCCATCGCTGGCACGAGGTTATGCCACGAAAATTGGGGATTTTGTAAGGAAATCTTCATTCCTTTGTGCTAGTAAAACTCACACAGACCCTCCAAATCCATTTATATCTCTTTATATTACTTTCTCCAGTTTAGTATGCTTCTCAGACCCTTTGCTGCATACTTGAAATTCACAGACAAATTTAGTCAAAGTCATATGCCTGCGCTGAAGCCCATCTGGTATCATTGTGAAGTAAGGCGCCGTTACAGTGGCTTGCGAAAGTATTCAACCCCCTTGAAAGTCATCACCGCTATCTAGATGACAAAAGATACTTACACATATTTTCCCCAAATCAGTATTTCAATTGTGAATACTTATGCAGTACTACATTTCTAAAGGCTAAATAAGTTGCTTGTCTGATCAAATTAAAAATGATTTAATTAAAAACTAAAATATTTTGCTTGCATAAGTATTCAACCCCTATTCATTAAAAAATGGTAGAGAATCCCTTTCGTGTAATAACAGCCTTAATTCTTCTGAAGTGAGACAGTACCAGCTCTGCACATTGCTCTGCTGGGTTTTTTCTCCATTCTTCCTGGTGGAATGTTTGTAGAACATCTAGGTTGAAGGGATGGCAGTCCTGGACTGTAGTGCCAAAGATTCTCAGTAGCATTTTGATCAGTGTTTTGATTCGGCCATTGTGGAAGATTCATGTGTCTGTTTTTGAGCCACTGCAGTGTTGCTTTAGCCTTGTGTCGTGGGTAATTGTCCTACTGGTAGGTTATCTCTCTCCCACAAGCCTTAGTTTTAGAACAGACTGCAACAGGTTTTCTTGTGATATTGTTTAGAACTTATTTCCATTCAATATCCCTTCAATTCTAAAGACTTTCCCAGTTCCCGCAGATGAGAAATATCTCCACAGTATGATGTTACTACTGCCATGTTTTATGATTGGGATGGTGTTTCTTGAGGTATGACAGTGTTATACTTACACCATATGTAGTGCTTTGAGGGTGCTTTGAGGATTGGCCAAACCCGAGTTTGTCCTCATATGACCATAAATACCTTCAATATATGCTTCAATGTGGACCCTCTAAAACACTGTCTTCTTTTGCCAACCTCTAATAGAGTCCAGTTTTATGGATAGTTCTTATGATCATGGAGTCCTACGCCCAGTGGTGTAGTCCAGGGTATACGCAGGTATACAGCTATACCCACGTATTTTTCAGTCAGCATTGCGTATACCCACTTCTCAAAACAGGGCGTTTATCCTGTGCTGTATGGGCTGCTTAAATCAATTAAGAGTACACCCACTTCTCCAGGGACCACTGCCTACACCTGAACCTCAATCCCAGCCACTGAATTTGGCAGATTTTTCAGGGAAATGTCAGGTCTGTGGTGGCCTCCCTCCCCAGTTAATATCTCCCTCGGATGCCTGGTTAGAGGACAGGCTCTTCTACAAAGCATCTGGCTAGTGTGATGAAACTTTTACTTTCTTCTTGTGGCTCCAATGATGCTCAGTTGGACATCAACAAGCAACTTGGGATATTTTCCCCACTTAATCATTTGAATTATGTTTTTTCAATAACGTATGTTGACTTTGGAAATATACTCAAGCATAAATGTTTGCTATTATAAAACTGATTGGAAAAATATGTACAAGTTTCCAATTATGAGAATGGTGATGACCTTCAGGGGGGGGCTGAATACTACAAGCCACTGTAGTGCCTGAATATATACGATTTCAACAAGTAATGACATTTTGTGAAAGACAAACAAACCAAACAAATTCTTGGGAGATATATTTCAACGCTGGGGAGATTACTCAAACCAACCTTTAGAATGTAATTAAGCCTCGGCCTCACACCTCATCACAGATCAGCAAGGACAGAAAAGCTGCTCTGCTTGGGATGCAGTGTTTTGGGCTTCTGAAAGATCATCTGTGTTTCATTTAATGGGTGAAACCCAATGAACGCTCAAGCTCACAATCTACTCTACGCAACACACCCACTCACACACTCATCTGTGTGTGTGTGTGTGTGTGTGTGTGTGTGTGTGTGTGTGTGTGTGTGTGTGTGTGTGTGTGTGTGTGTGTGTGTGAGAGAGAGAGACAGCAGAGGGATCACATCTGCCCACTGGCTCAAACTCCAGCTTGCTCTCTGGGGTCTCTGTCCCTCCTGTATCAACCCCCCCACCCACTTCACACCCACACACACACACACACACTCACACACGCACACACAAACACACACACACACACACACACACACACACACACACACACACACACACACACACACACACACACACACACACACACCAACACAGACGCACACAGACACTCACACACACACTCACACACACACACACACACACACACATTCACACACACACACATTCACACACTCACACACACATTCACACACTCACACACACACACACACACACACACACACACACATTGACACACTCCAATGTCCTCATAGTGAGCTCTTTATAAATCAGCAGCTCACCCTGGCCTTAAAGAGAGAATTGACTGCAGGAAGAAGTAGTAAAGAGTCAACACCATCCAGTCTCTTCTCTCATACAATGACACCATTGTCCATTATTTTAAATGCTGTCAGAGTGAATGCCAACCCTGGCAGAAGTCACTAAAAGAACACATCACTAGGGTCACAAACCGTCTATAACCCACCATGCAAACAAAAATGGCCTCGTGCAGATCAATAAAGCCATGAACTCAATTTTCCACAGCGCAGCGCAGTCATCTGTGGGCTGCCTTTGATACCTAACACTCTGGGAGCATCCGAGGCGGTGACTCGATGAACGGTTTTGATGGAGAGAGAGGAGAGAGCAGTGTGAATTTCTCTCCCGAAAGTGCCCAACTGATCTTCCTCGGAGCTGTCAGCAAGGCCGTCACTTTTACAGGGGTGCACAGGCGAGACCGCGCCAAAGCAGGGCTGTCCAGGGGACTCGCCCCCTCTCTGCTTGTTTGCACAGAGTTTCTGCCCACTGAGCCAATCAGATAGGCACCCCACTATGTGGACATGAGGAGGGAGGGAAGAAGGGAGGGAGGTCACTGGGAATGAAAGAGTGGGTGTGATGGTGGGGGGGGGCTTGTTGCTAGGTGAGGTGGGGAGGGGGGGGGGGGGGGTGGACGTAGAGAGCTTTGCTTACCTGATCGTCAGAGCGGTAGGTCAGAAGCTGCTCCCCTGTCGTGTCCTCCAGGAAGCTCCCCTGGGGCGACAGTGCAAATTCAGGAAGGAAGTAGGCCGGCTGCGACTGGCTCGCTCCCGTCTGCGGCAGAGAACAACAAAAATAGAGGAGAAATTGAAGAAATGACATCATCATCATCATCATCATCATCATCATACGGGTGAGACATCTGCAAACATTTGACCTGTTTATGCTTGGATGGGTTCCTAAAGAAAAACACTTAGGCAGAACAAACAGCACATCAATGAATACATGATGATGGTCTCCTTGGATGGGCTGGTGATGATGCCAGTAGGAGCATTCAGTTTGAATCTGTGTTAATAGAACTGATGGTAAGGAGTTCCAAAAGTGTATGTGTGCACAAGCACTGTGTGTGTGTGTGTGTGTGTGTGTGAGAGAGAGTGTGAGAGTGTGTGTGTGTGTGCGTGCGTGTGCGTGTGCGTGTGTGCGTGCGTGTGCGTGTGCGTGTGTGCGTGCGTGTGCGTGCGTGCGTGCGTGCGTGAATAGAGATCGTATAAGCAAGGCGTATTTCATTTTCAGATATGACACAGTCGACACATGTGCCTAGACTCCAACCCTTATTTGCATTCCATCACAACAAACCTCTGTTGTGGTTCCCTGAAACGGACTCACTGCTGCGGCTGCACATTGTGTTGGACGTATATCTGCCTTTTGCACGCACAGTACAGATGTGCCGAGTGCACCGCTCAGCTGCATACAGTCCCTGTCCAAGAGCATAAAGTCAGCCCTGTGCAGCAGCCCATAAATCAGATCAGTAATCGCTCTAATATTCATTAGTAAAGCCAAAATCCCGACCCAGGCTGAATCGTCAAGAGCCAATAAAAATCATTTTACCAGCCCTGACATTATTTCAGTGTATGGTGCACAGGGGAAAGGACTAGTCCTCGATAATCCAAATAATTCTACTGAGGACAGTTGACAGTTTATTTCAGTGTGAGCCTACCAAACAGATCCCAGTTGCGAGCACACAAAAAAAAAAAAAACGGGAATAAAACATAAGAATCTGATCAACGCTGGTTGCCAGAATGAGATTCCTACAGACAAATCAACTTCTGACAAAAACACACACTCCCCAAACAAGAATAATCCCTGAACAATGACTACGCTGTGCTAACGCTTACTCAGAAGGTGATTCACCGGAGCCACGCAGCTCACGGCTATTAATAATTAATGGAAGTACTGAGGCGGGGAAATAGAGACGGACCGGCTCATGGGAGTGAACTTCCTCCGCTGCACTCAATACAATCAGGCATTTGTAATGAGCACCAAAAAAAAAAAAAGTCTGGCACCAACTCACACACCGACACAAAAAGAGAGCCCTTCCCTCCTTCCTCTCTCTCTCTCTCTCTCTCTCTCTGTCTTTCTCCATCTCTCTCTCTCTCTCTGTGGAGGGCCGTGTAGTGCAGAAGACGTGTGACTAGTATCTATGAATACATTTAGTGCCGGCTGACGCAGGCTTTTAAAAGCACTTACAGCTCTGAGGGCGGCCGGCCGGCTGCCTGCTTGGAATGCGCTCCCATTAGGCCCCCACTAGGCATGCTTTCATCAGTGACATCGGCCCACAGCGACAGGCCTGAATTAACGGGCCCTGGTATCGCTGGGGTACTGCGGCCCACCCCCTAGTCCAGGTGCAGGTCATGGCTCTTTGATTAAACCAAGAGGACACTATCAGGGCCCCTCTGGGCCCTCAAAGCGGGGTGGGGGACTTGGGGATAGGGTGTGGACAGGGTGTGGAGGTGGAGAGGATGGGGGACTTGGGGACATGGTGTTAGAGGTGGGGGTGGGGGTGGAGAGGATGGGGACGACAGGGTGGCCGACCAGCAGACATGGCCGGGCTCCATGCCCTCCTTCCCCTCCTTCCCCTCCTGGTGGGAGAGCCAGACAAGTTTTTTCCCCGAGCAAACTTCCACCCAGACTCTGGCTCAGCCCAGACAAGCTCTATGTGCACCCCCCCCACCCCCCACCCCGTCCACACCGAGATCCCTACAACAGCCAGGCATCTGCCCTGACAAAGGGGCTGCTTCCCTCGCAAGTATTTTGGGAATGGAAATAAAAACAAACGGGCCATTCGTCTCTCTGACGATGACACCTGGAAGCTACGGCGGTATTTTTCAATCCTTTGGCACCTATCTGACCAATGCGCCCCCCTCCAGTCAGAGGCCGAGAGAGAGGGACTCTCCAGTAGCACTCATCAGGAATGGAAACCAGGAGGCCTGACATAACAAAACCCCCGCCCCTCCCAGCCCATCTCACAACAAGCTCCATGTGTGTGTGTGTGTGTGTGTGCCTTTGGGGCGGGGGAGACACTGTCTGAATGATCAAAGTGGCCACTGCAGCAAAATCCCATCTGTGGTGGTGGTGGTGGTGGTGGTGGTGGTGGTGGTAGGTGGGGGGGGACTGGTGTGCTCTCTGTGAAGACTAGGCACTCGTGGTCAAAACAGGACTTCTCTCTGTGTGTTAACTCATTGGATAAAGCAGCCATGCCTGTGTTTTTCATTTCATCAGCTGAGGTGATCGCCAGTGGCATTTACAACACACACACACACACACACACACACACACACACACACACACACAAACACACACACACACATCCAGACACACACACACATACACACACACACACACACACACACACACACACACACACACACACACACACACACACACACACACACACACACACACAGGTGCACAGGTCTTTTGGTGCAACCACTCTGTGCATGTACAGAATGTTTTCTATTAGCAGACTCATTGGGCAATTGTGTTTCCAGAGCAGCAACTGAGCTTAATAATAAAAAAAAAACATTCGTGGCATGAAACCTTGCAGCAGGTTATAGGAGGTAAAGAAAAGGCACCATATGCCCAAGAAATTATTTTAAAAAAGTCTCAATTCTTTGAGACAAAATCTGGCTCTCGGGACCAGAGCGCACACAAGGGCCTGGCCTAATCCGCCGTTTACATAATGCATGCCTTTACCTCTGCGGAGCCGCGGAGAGCCCAGTGATTTGTCAGCCTTGGCAGAGCGGGTCATTTGTCCGCCGGGAGAGCTTTTGTCCCACATCTGGGTCGAGCTGCGCTCACATTCTCCCGCTGTGAAGTCAGCGAGACGTCGCGGCCTCCCAGCCCAGCCCAGCGCAGTGCAGGACTATCCGTCGAGCGCTCACTGAGGTTACACACCTTCTCCGGCGTCTGGGAAACCATGCCCCTTACTGAGGTCACAGAGAAGTCGCTCCGACTGGCTGCCGCTAGGAGGTCATTAAGTCACGTCAGAGGGGGTATGGGGGGCAGAAACATGCAAACAGACGACACACTGGGCTTGCCATATCCCAGCTCACACATTGGGCTTGCCATATCCCAGTGCCACTGAAGCAAACAAGCCAAGACATCGCCAAGGCTACAGGCCTTCAAGTTTGAATGAAGACTTCCCTCTTCAGTAGTGATGGTGGGGGGCGATGTGGAGCCCGTCAGCTGTTCTGCTTGGCTTGCTGCGCGGCCGGTCAGGAAGGCCAGGTGTCGGAGGCAAGAGGCCTCCTTTCATCTCATTGTGTGAAAGCCTATTTCCACCAAGCAGCCAGGCAGCATAAATAAAGAGATTTATTCATGATTTACTTCAACTCCAGCCAGACAGGGGAAATAGTGTATCTCACCCCCCACCAGTCTCAGAAGTCCCCCCCCCCCCCCCCCAAACACACACACCCACATGCACACACACACACACACACACAAACACACACACACACACACACACACTTTTTTCCTCAGCCCACCCTGTAGCTCCTTGACTGGGCCATTCTCTCGAAAACAATATCTGGATTTAAACTGCCTACTGTGCCTTAACTTAACTCCCCATGACTGAATGCATTTTAGAAATGGGTGCATTTCTGAATCGAAGTTTCATCCTCTCTCTCTCTCTACAGTAAAACATGGAGAGAAAATGAAGGGGGGCACAGAGAGAGGAGAGCAGGAAAAGAGGAGTGCTCCGGAGTGAGGGGGCTTATCAGTGCAACACCTGCAGCCAGCAACACCCGCACCCATACACACACACACACACACACACACACACACACACACACACACACACGCACACACACACACACACACACACACACACACACACACACACACACACACACACACGCACACACACACTCCCGCTCCTCCTCCTGCTCCCGGCACCAACTCGGGGCAAAGCAATCAGTGGGGCCGCGTGTCTCCCAGGCGCTAGAAACACTCTCACAAGCAAATAAACACAGCTCGCTTTCCTGAAACAATTAAGAGGCACTCGACAATATGAGCTGCTTGACAGAACGTTTGAGGCTTCCACCAAAGCAGTGCTGGTGTGTGTTTGTGTGTTTGTGTGTGTGGGGGAGAGAGAGGGAGAGAGAGAGAGAGAGAGAAAGAGAGAAAGAAAGAAAGAAAGAAAGAAAGAGAGAGAATGTGGCACTGACAGCTTCAGTCAGACCCAGTGTCCTGCTGACAGGCATCTAATCTGTAGGCCTTGCACTCGAAGAGCGGAGGGAGCAAGTGGCAGAGGTGTAATCCTACATCACACAGACACTAGGCAGCCTAATCCTGCCTCTCGGCCTATCAGAGTGCAGCCGGAGGTGACAACGTCGCCAGCTTGCTCAGGGGAAAATACGACATGGCCATTTCCAGGAGAGCATGGCGGCGGGCGGATTGGCCCTGTCAGTGAGAGCCGGTGGGACGCTCCGGTGGGACGCTCCGGTGGGACGCTCCGGTGGGACGCCTCCGGTGGGACGCTCCGGTGGGACGCTCCGGTGGGACGCTCCGGTGGGACGCTCCGGTGGGAAGCTCCATTGGGACACACTCCGGTGACAACTAATCTCTTTGTCCTCTGGGCGGTGCGAGGTCGCGACAGCCTCTGTCGCTACGTCACCTCTCTCCTCTTCCCTAACCTGTGTGGGGGGGGGGGGGGGATCTAGACTCGGAGTCAAACGGGTAGACCTGGATTTACAGCCTTGTGTTTAATGGTCCTTTCATCCATAACTCAAAACATCAATACCACCCAAAGTAAAGGAGCAGGAGAGGAGAGGAGAGGAAAGGAGAGAGGGAGAGGAAGAGAAAGAGGCAAAGTTAGAGAGAGAGAGAGATATACGTCTCCTTAATATCGTATTATGCTTGGCAGGAGAGCCCCAATTCCCGTCCAATATTCTGGCCGACTGATCCGGGAGCAGTGGATGGAGCAGTTATGAAGTATCCTCGTAAAAAAGAGACATGTCCACCATCTGTCCCTATTGTGTGTATGTGTGTGAGTGTGTGTTTGTACGTGTGAGTGTGTATCGCAAGTCTATGTCTATGCCTTTGAGGGTATGCTTGTTTGTGTCATGTTTGTGAATCTTAATTTTTGTAAGATAAGATGCCTGTGTGTGTGTGTGTGTGTGTGTGTGTGTGTGTGTGTGTACGTGACAAAGAGAGACAGAGAGAGGAACAAGAGAGAGAGAGAGAGAAAGAAAGAGACAATGATACCTTCCTTGTTGGAAGCACTGCATGGACAGTAATATTCTCCAGAGGAAGTGACATCAGCGCTCCCCACAGGGGACTGCTCTCATCTCTCGCTCTTAAAGGAGGATGTGAAAGTTGCACTGAGCTACTACTGACTCGTCCTGCAAAACCTCTGCTGCTGCATGGCCATGACTCACCACTGATAATACAGTGCCCAAGACATCAGCCTACCCACAGCTAGGCCGTCCACAAGCCTCTGCCTGAAAATAAATGTCTCCCACAGGCTTACTTTTGCTGATTGAATTAAAACAAATCAAACTGATGCTCACAGTGTTTGGTGTACATAGCACTGACTAATAAGCCACATTTTGTTCAAAAATCTGTACGTCTAAATTGTGCTTTTTCACCATATTCTTGAGGATTAGCCACACATGATTATACAATGTCCATCAAGGTCAAGCCAAACCAGCAGGAGCAGGAGCAGGAGCAGGAGCAGGAGCAGTGGTGACCGCAGCCCTCCTCAGGTTGGGTCCCGCTGCCCGCACCGTGACGCCATGGGGCTTCCCAAGACGGAAATCATATCTGATGGTAATCAGAGGGTCAGCTCCTGCTCCTGCTCCCCCACAAACTGCCAGGTTAGATAGGGGCTCTGGACAGCGCGCTGCCTCCAGGAGACTATAAACCGGCTGCGAGTTATGACCCCCAACCACAGACCGCAAATCACAGCTGCACCCCGCTGTGCGAACAGCAGCAGCAGCAACATCTAACATCCAACTGCATTTGCATGCAGTACAGTTGGTGGGCAAAAGTCTTGCACAGACGCAGCCATTTAATAACAAGATAACAAAAATATGGATATAAAACTACTGCAGAAAATTCCTGTGTGAAATTTAAAAACAACAAGAAAAGCTACTATCCTTTTATGTCTTCCAAAGACTTAAGACTAATTCCATATCTTAAAAAAACATGGACTCCTATATGGCTGGCTTAAAGGTCCTTTCTGGTCTGGTTCCATGAAACACACACACACAGACACACACACACACACACACACACACACACACACACACACACAAAATGCATATCGGAGCTCACTCAGGGGCCTTTTTGATATGAGGGAAATCAGAGAAAGCAGGCAGAGAGGCCGAGAAATGATTGCGTCCAGCTGATTGGCAGAGCACACACCGTGCCGAAGAGGCAGCTTCTCTGTTTACAGCCGTGGAGAGTGAATAGCCACACTGTAACTGTCTATGAAAGAGCCTTTCACACAACCTCTGACCAGCTCCTCGGCCTCACCACAGGCCCTAACCAAGACAGAGAGAGAGAGGGAGAGAGAGAGAGAGAGAGAGATCTGGTATAGTAAAGAAGAGAGAGAGAGAGAGAGAGAGAGAGAGAGATCTGGTATAGTAAAGAAGAGAGAGAGAGAGAGAGAGAGATCTGGTATAGTAAAGAAGAGAGAGAGAGAGAAAGAGAGAGAGAGAGAGAGAGAGAGAGATCTGGTATAGTAAAGAAGAGAGAGCGAGAGAGAGAGAGAGAGAGAGAGAGAGAGATCTGGTATCGTAAAGAAGAGAGGGAAGCAAAGAGAGAGAGAGAGATTCCGAACGATGGAGTGAGAGCGAGGGGATAGAAGGTAAAAGTTGGCGAAGAAAAGTAGATAAGTGATCTTTTAACCTCTGGCTGAAGCCCTAGGCTGACTTTGGAGCCGAGCCAGAATGAGTGAGCCAGTGAGGGCACGAGGTGCAGCGTTCCACCTTTCGCACCATATAAAGCCAAAACAATACGGCCAAATTAGGTTACCACACACTGAACCACAGCAGATATGTTCTTCACACTCAACAATAATACCCCCGCAACAAAAAGCTCACTCATCTCCCAGATACTGTGATAAAGACACTGGGGGCCGTGGATAAGGGAGAGTCCCATCCCATCTCATCTGCCTCCTACTCGGACGAGACTGACACACCATAACGAAATCACACTGAGCAAACAGATGAGTAGCACACGCAAATGAGCCTAGCTCCAGGTTCACCCACGGTCACAGTGTGTGTCAGTGTGTGAGTGAGTGTCAGTGTGTGTGTGTGTGTGTGTGTGTGTGTGTGTGTGTGTGTGTATGAGCCTGTGTCATTCCTGTGCTACTAGTGACTAATAGAAGCTTGTCAGCTCTGTTTGATTTGAAGCAGACAAAGCAGGAGAGTGAGTGCGAGCTTCACAGCCTGGCTTTGAGCACCTCAGCAGTCTTTGGCCAGCATAAACCATATATATACTGTATATGTGTGTGTGGGTGTGTATGTGTGTGTGTGAGTGTGTGTGAGTGTGTGTGTGTGTGTGTGTGAGTGTGTGTGTGTGTGTGAGTGTGTGTGTGTGTGTGCAATCGCGCAAAGCAAGAGCCTGGGGCTTGATGTGAGCCATGTGTGCTTTTGTTAAGACCCATGTCTAGATTATTTTCTTGCTCTCTCGAGCATTTGTTTCTTGACGAAACATATTGATATGTTTCAAATGATTCATGGCTTTATCTGTAAAATTGAGATTATAAGCAGCTGTACTTTGGGTGCTCCTGCAGGAGAGAGAAATCCAGAATGCTGGACTCGGCAGTATTCGGCAAATTCTGTGAGTTAACAAGTTAATCGCAAAAGTAAAGGCGCAGGATGAAATTCAATAAAGACACATGAAACCTCTTTTATTCTTGTCAGAGCTGTGAAACTCGAAATGAGCCGGATTTGAAGTGTACAGCTAATGACATTCCACCCATAATGAATCCACAACGGAATAATAAACATGTGTCAAACTGTGAATAAATAATGACACAGCAAATAACACAAAGCTCTTTCACACACTTGATCAAAATGTCATTATTCCCGCTCAGTCTCCTCCTGCTTAAATTCCCAAACGGTCCACCCGTCTAAAACTTGCTAAACTCATGCCAGTGGCTGGGATTGAGAGCGTGCTTCAAGAGGAGCTGCTATCGCCTACGAGAATCAACTTTGGGGAAGTCGACTGAAACCGAGCCACATCTTGGCTCACGCTCCCGTGCGAGTGCATTTCGCATGATGAAATCAAAGCCCCGCCATACGTTGGGGCTCTCAAAATGGAGAGGGAGTTCCGTAGCATAAAGCCACCCTGATATAAACCCCAGATAAGGTCCATTGCAGAGGAGTCGCGTTTCAGCCTTTGTGGTTGCTTCTGTGGACCACAAATAATCTCTATCAGCGGCCCTCCTTTCAGATCTTGTGCCTGGGACGTGGAGGGGGCAACCAGGGGAGTTTCTTGCTGAGTCTGGTATTATCTCACATAATGTCTGAATTAGCACACCAGTAATTGAGTGTTAGAATGGATTGCTCAGGTTTTCACCGATAAAGAACGCTTGTGGGTACTGCACTTCTATCGCACGCCCTTGGTATTTAGCAGGGGTGTTTTGCTATGCCAATAGGCTAATTCAGCTTTACCAGTGCAGCACGCCCACTGCCTGTGCCCCGTTCCTGCTGCCGTGCCCGGAGGACATGCCCAGAGCGAGGCGCTTCCTGCTGCCCGTTGCTCTATTTTAAGTGACAGCTGTTCAAACACGCTGATGCTGTGCCACTGTTTCCCCCCCTTGCTCAAACAACAGCCAGTCCCCTCGCTTTCATCCAGCTCCCAGACACCTCCACGAAAATCTTCACACCATGCCGAACATTGCTACAGCCCTGGTAGGGTGCACATACACACACACACACACACACACACACACACACACACACACACACACACACACACACACACCACACACACACACACACACACACACACACACTCGGCCTGACCCCAAGGGTTGCTGACATGCGGGCGCGGTGTTTGTGCCGGCGATGACAAAAGAGAAGGGAGGCTTTCTTGGCCTGGTTAATACGCACTGAGTGACCCGATTCCCTGCGCTACTGAGACAAGGTGTTGATCACAGTGCAGCTTACAGAAGAATGCCCCCTAATTACTCTGAAACTCTTTTACTGAGAGGCCTCTATTATTAAGGCTGAAGGAAACAGGGAAGACAGGGAGTTGAGCGAATATATCCTCCAGCCAGTAGGGCAAGGGTTGCGGTAAAGAACCACAATACAGAATAGGGGCAGACCACCAAAGCACATTACAAAACTCTTCCCCAGGATACTAAAACTCCCTAAGATTAAAAAAAAAAAAAAAAACATTAACTGTTTGAGGAGCCCTTGAGAAACAGCAAATAATAAAAGCAAATCAGGCAGACAGCTTATCCAACATCTGCTTGTCATAATCCATGCAAGCAGCCAGGCGTGAACTGACACTTCAAAACCTTATCTGCCATGACTTTGCCTCGCAATATGTCCTTATTTTCCATGACAGTTCCCTTTGAGTTTGCCCATAAAAGGGTACAGACCAATCTCCTCCTGGGGAGATTTGTGTCCAACAGGTTTAAACATAAAGGTCTTGAGGAGACTGAAGGAATCCTGAGCGGAGGGTGTGAATGAGGGGCGCCCCTGTTAGCTCTCCGCAGAAAATCTCTCAAGTACATGAGTCGCCCTGACAGCCTCTCCTGAGCCAGCTGGGTCACTGGGCAGTGGAGCTCCCTATGGCACGGGATGTGGAAGGAGCATTACATGTGAAGCAATCTAAAGTCTCAAACAAAAACCTTGGGCAAAAAAAAACAATAAAAACATATGCTTCCAGCAGGGGGAACGTGAAAAAGCAAGCTACGGCACTTTACAAAGCCGTGCCACAAATGCTTCTAAGCTTTAAGGCCGTACACACACACACACACACACACACACACACACACACACACACACACACACACACACACACACACACCTGACCGCCTTTGAACCAGCACCGACTCTAGCCTGAGGAAGGCAGGGAGAGCCTCTGTGAGAGTGCTTGGCCTCCTCCGCCACAGGTGGGGCCAGTGAAAGAGGTTCTCCAGGTGTGGGGTGGAAGAGAGGGGGGGGGGGGGGGGGGGGGCGTGGGGGGGGGCGGACTCCGTTGTCAGAGAGGGGTTAAAGAGTAGAGCGAGGTGCAAATTGTAAGACCAGATGAATGAATAGGGTGGGAAAGTGATATTGGAAACACCTGTCCTGACACTGGTGCTTTTTGGTGTTGAAACTCACAGCCGATTTAACAGCCCCGTGGGCCAGTCTCAGATGGACATAAATCAAGGCAAATTGTTTAGCGAGGGGAGAGCAAATATTATCTTTACAGATTATTGTGAGAGTTGTGGAGCGTACTTGCGAAATCCCTATTTAAAACAAGGCCAGGGAGCAAAGTACTTTTTCAAAGAAATGTCTCTTCCTTGTTAGAACCCAATGTAGAATCAGAATGACAAACATGTCCAATCAGGTAAGGTGAAATCACCATTTTTCAAGCTATCAGCCTAGGTAGTCTAGGTGGGAAAAAAACAGCCAGTCTATATACCATGCATAGGCATGCAGTCTTTTTTCTGAGTGACATTTGCCACATGCTTGAAAGTCCATGTCAGTGGAAAAGATGACTAAACAGTGACAAGAGTATCCCCCAGAAATATAATCCTACGCACTCTGAAGCACATTCGTGCCACACCAATACCTGGTGCTAACTCAGACTCCATCATCTGTCTATTCAGTCCATAAAAAGATCAGAGAGCTCTCTTGCAGCTTGCCCTGAGGAAACTATCCAACTTCACAATTAAAAGGTGGACTCAGGTTTCAGTGTATTCTGGTCATGCACTTCAACACTAACGCGCCAAAGAATGAGCACTTCATTCAGAGCCTCGGCTAACTAACCTGCCATTTGCAAAGTGGAACTCTGCAGCAGCCTATTGTGTGAGATTAAACAACCCTTAGCTATGTTTCTGCCAGCACTTCCATTAGGTGCTAAGATATATTTAGCTCTCTACAGGGAAAGAAGTCTTCTGTCTGTAAAGGTGGCATTCTTCAGTATCTTGACTGCACTGACAGACTATTGTCATCCTTGCATTTTTCTGTGACTAGATCACATAGCATACAACAATATATGGTCCTGACAATGATTTTAAAAACCATGAAACTAAATTAGTACTAAGTACTAAAATAATAGTACTCAGACTAAATATGAATAAATAACGCCATGACTAAATAAAATATCTTTCTTGCACTAAATAAATGACACTGCTCTTCATTGTCACATAGTGGAAATGCCAACTGATTGATCTAATGAGGGTAAATTGTACATCGTGCATGCTCTGCCTGAATAGACTGTATGTCCATCAACCTCCTGTTAAAACCAGCTGAAATCTAGCAGTGAGCACTTTTACCATACCTGGGCAGTAGTGGAAGTCAGGGAGACAGCCAGGTATATCCATGTCAGAAACATCATGTGACCCCGGGTGACCTCTCTGTTTCCGACAAGAGTGTTCATCAGCATCGCAGACTCTCAACCTGAGGAGAAAACAAATGGCATCAAATGTTGCAAGTTGCAACAGACATGTTTTATCGGAAACGATACATCTACAGGAATGAGCACGAACTCGGTTACTACAAATGCAACAATGCATTCATACTTAATATTCCATCCTGTGTGTGTCATACTCAGTGTAAAACTTGCAGTATTCAGTGGAGAAAAAAAAACCGCTGCAGCCTCCCAAATGGCAATGCACTATGCTGTCCCTAGTCGATGCAGAAATGTCAGGCATGGTTCGGTAACAGCTTTGTCACACTACAAGGTACCCCTGTGAACCCCAACTGCATTTCGTTCTTATACAGCACCATGCAGGCAGACCAACGAGTCCCATAAAAATGAACTTCGAAGAACACAACAAGCAGAAGAATTGTTGCATTCCCGAGCGTTTAAAAAAAGCTGCGAGGTTGCAACATTACAGTGCGTTAGGCGACAGAAAAGTAGTCTATTGCTGGGCACCTGTTTTTTATTTTTTTACAAACACATTCAATACTGTGTATGGCAATCAACAATTATGGTCCTGGTTATTGCGCAGCGATATGACACCATGTGAAAACGTATATCTGCTGCGTTTCGTGTTCGTGTAAAATCTACTTAGAAATGTAGCGTACTGCTAACATTGAAATGATTCAATAAATCCAAGTCATCAACAAAAACCGGATTATGTGTAGCCATCAACATCGCTTTAAGGCTATTCGCATTCCGAATTGGAAATAGAAGCAATAACAGTCATGACAGCCGCTTACCTTCTCTCCACTGCAAAGTCATGTAGAAATCCACATTTCTATTTAATATTTTACATGCCTTATTTTAAAAGCACAGCAAACATATTTGTGAATTAATCAATTCCTACGTTCGCATTGCAACTAACAGCCTACCTCTTTGATACAAATATACACTGGTTTGTTTATCTTACAGTCTGTCTGACAACCCCCGTCTTAGGGTATCGACTACTCGCGAACTTCTCTATCGCTGACTCGCTGTTGTGAGTCTTCAGGCTGAATTAAAATAATGAAGTGACAGAAGTTTGTGTGCTGCATACTGCTATCCCGCTAGGCGTCCCATGATCAGTACTGACGAAAAGTACCATCAAGGGGGGAGAGGTTGGGGTGGAAGAAAAATTAGACCAATAAGATTTCTAACCTCTCTTTTGGAACCCTACGCTCGTCGTTAATCGTGAAATGCTTTAACCATCGTTATCATTTTGAAGCAGATTCGTCTGGTTCCGTCATGCTACAATTTTGTGAAAGGGAAGCTAGATCATGGTAGGCTAGTTGCTTTTTTATGAGCCATAAGCCTATAACAACGCTCTGATATTCATTTCAGAAATCATATTTGAAGCTGTGCCACTATCAAAATATTCCTTGGAACAAATCCTGAATAAAGGCATGTGGATCCTGTCACTATTTATCATTAAACGTGCTCTTTAAGGTCCAAGATCAAAGACTCTATCCGCAAGAAGGCACAGCGTGCCGCTTTATTATGAGGTGAGGAATAAAAGCTGGCACCAAATATGGAGGTCTTTGACTTTCATTAACTTAGGCTGAGCAGACCCCGAGTCTCCTGTAGCCTACTATAGATTTCGCCATAAAGGCTGACTCTTAAGTCAAGCAAGGAAGATTCACAGATCTCAAACCTGTCTTTTATTTAATCATTCAATATTCTACATTCATTCTTTCACAAACAACTTCACATATTCCCAAGGAAGGCCTTGTGTCAATCTGTCAGAATGATTATTGATTGCGCAGGTTGCATAATAATTGCAGGTGTGTCAGATGGGAAAGGCGCAACAGCAAAACGTGATAGGCTACAGACAGAGACTGAAATAAATGTCAGTTACTTTAAATGCTTTAATAACATATTAATGGATTGGGCTTTTAAAACAAACAAAAAAGCAGTGAAAATCCACACACACACACACGCACGCACGCACGCACGCACGCACGCACGCGCGCACACACACACACACACACACACACACACACACACACACACACACACACACACACACACACACACACACACACACACACACACAAGCATCCACACACAGCCAGATAGAAAGATCGATATATAGATAGATACCTTCATGACAGTACCCTACGTTATGACATACATATGAAAATTAAGCACATTGTAGGGGGGAATGGCATTTAAACTGTGTGCGCTTACAAGCTTGATGACATTTTGCCCCAAGCTTCAGTGGATAAAGCCTAGAATAGGCTATATCTCCCTCTGCCGTTCATTCAATGTAAATACATTCCAAACGTGTTTGCCCAACCTTGTATGGGTAATGATGTATCCCAATATCGCTGTTATAAATTCAGGTTTTTTTTAAACCAGTTAAAAAGTTAAACAATGTTTAGACCAACGCACATGTGTTCCCAAATACTAAAAACACATTGCATAGCTTTCATCTATAAATTATTTCCGGTGAATTTATACAAAAAAACGAATTAAATTCAATTCAAAACCAATCCGATAAAAAATAGACTCCAGGATTACACTACTACCTAATAATGTCAAAACCGCAAAATCAACCGATAACTATTCCCTCACCCTGTTCCCTTTAAATTCTACTGCGAGCATCCAACGTGCTTCTGGTCTTGTGATATGACATCACTCCGTCCCAGACAGTCACCCAGTCTCATCAGCTAGCTACCAAACGCTATCATACGTTCTTCGAGCACAGCTGTTTGAGTTAAGTTATAATTTATATTTCATACTAGCAGTGGTCTTACACCCATGTTTGTGCCGCACGATTAGGATACGTTTGTTCATTCACGGCGCCGTGCGTCATTAATTGACAACTGTTAACTGTTAACTGTTCTGACTGGCTATTCTCGGGCTCTTTAAGTTATTTGAGCTAACCGTTCATTGTTTGCTAGCTAGGTTGAATATAATAAGTCTGAGTCACTGAGAGAATCCGGTAAAAACGACCTTGTTTTTTTTTTACCTTGACCTGAATGATAATTACACTTGTTTCCCACAGTTCTTTAAAAAGGTTTGCTAACTATGGCCTCAGCCACCTCCACGCCGTTTACCTCATCAGGCCGCTCTGGGCGCGCCACGAGACGCACCTCCACACCTGGGGTCTCTCCCTCCGGCGTCAGCCCCACACGCATCAGTCGCTTGAAGGAGAAGGAGGACCTCGGGCACCTAAATGACCGTCTTGCTAATTATATTGAGCGTGTGCGGCAGTTGGAAAATGAGAAGTCGTCCATGCAGCTACTACTAGAGGAGAAATCAGAGTGTAGTAGTCGGGAAGTTGGGAATCTGCGACGAATCTACGAGAACGAGCTCTCCGACGCCAGGAAGACTCTTGACGGCACTGCTAACGAACGGGCCAGACTACAGATAGAGTTAAGCCAGCTTGCTGAGGATCATAGGAAATTACAAGCCAGGTATGTCACCAAGGTCATCTCCATCATATTCAAATATGCCTGTGTAGAAAGTAAACAATTCATCATGACCCTGTATATAATATTAGTTAATCCTGTTTCAATATTACTTGTCAATCCTCTCTGCAAAGGATCTTGGGAAATTGCAGAGCCTTAAATGTTCTCCTATGGGTCTAAATTAAGTGATTGTGTTCATTGAACACTACATACTGGCCCTGCCATTTAAAGAATATAATGAGAAATGTGTTGACCCTAATATCCCCTCAACCAGGAATAACAAAAAAGAATCTGAGCTGACCACGGCCACTGGATGCTGGAGGAACCTTGAGGCCGCCCTGAACTCTAAAGAGGCAGAGTATGCCAACTTACTTGCTGAAAACCGAAGACTTGAAGTTGAAATCACAGATCTCAAAAGCCAAGTGTCCAATGTAAGGCCAACAGCATCTCCCCAAGACAGACTCTTCTGTATCAGATGAACAGTGTGATTGATCGGTTGATTCTGTGATTGTTTTGTAGCTGGAGGATGCCCTTCAGAAGGCCAAGGCGCAACTCAATGCGGAAATGCTCCAGAGAGTGGATGCACAGAATCAAATTCAGACCTTGCAGGAACAAATAGACTTCCAGAAACACATTAGTGAGCAGGTATGTCAGACTCTCATGTTGGTTATGTTTTTTGTCTTTTCCTGGATGGTTTTCCCAGTCTTCCCACTAACATTCCTATGTAATGCTTCAGTCTTATCCACAATGTCTATGACAATTGCACACAAGACACAAATAAGAGCCATGAATGTCATTCTTTGTGCAAAGAAATGCAGAAACAAAAACACAGATAACACAGCTCACATGAGCTTTGGCACAGATTTTTTTTTTGTCAATGATATAGGCACATCAGTACAGGAGGACTTGGGACTAAGTTGCTCAAGGGAAACTTCAATCTGTATTTTCTCCAGTGCTGTACTATTCTTTTGAGAGAACCATGGCTGAGATGGAGCTCTGAAGTCAAGTGATGCTTCATAGTGGTACAGTGGGTATTGGGCTACAATATGATGCTGTGTGTGTGTGTGTGTGTGTGTGTGTGTGTGTGTGTGTGTGTGTGTGTGTGTGTGTGTGTGTGTGTGTGTGTGTGTGTGCGCGCGCGCGTGTGGGTGTGCGCGTGCGTGTGTGTGTGCAGGAGGTTTTGGAGATGCGGACCCGGCACGAGAGCAGGCTGGTGGAGGTGGACTCTGGGAGGCAGCAGGATTTTGAGAGCAAGCTGTCCGAGGCCATGCAGCAGCTCCGGAAGGAGCACGAGGGCCAGATTCAGCAGTACAGGGACGAGCTGGAACGCACCTTTGTCGCCAAGGTAACATGCACCAGTCATCTGGGCCACGTACCACATTCAACAACCACAGAACACTAGCTAACAACATTTCAGGAGTGGCTTCTGTCACTCTGCAACGCTTTAGTGACCAAACTGGAAGAGGAGGTTGCTAATTTCTCTCAGTATAGGTTCAATTCCCAAGGAAAATACATATGCTAGATAGAGAAAAGTGAATAAAGGTTAACTAAATAATCATGCCTTTGGTTTAAGTTTATATTAACTGTAGAATTATTTGTGTGGGACACGAGTTGTTAGAGATTGTAAATTGTGACGAGTTTATCTTATCTTTATAGTTTTTTATGGATATTTGTTTCTACTGACCATCAGATATTTATCTGCATGTGTATGTGTGTATGTAACAGGCAGGGTTGTTGTTAGCATACAGTCTATCTACAACTGAGAAACCACAGGTGAAGCTGGAAGTTGAAGTTGAAAGGGAAAGTCCATTGATCAGGGATGTTTTGAAGGTATTTAATCGTAGTCAAAGATAGGTGCTTTAAGTTCATTGCTATTGGAAAAGTGGAGCAAAGAGGTCCATGATTTTGGCATGTCCCTGCATTCATCCTTATTTCTTGTGTGTCAATTAAACAATGATTTTTGCACTCTTTAATGAATGTAACGGTACCTTAGCTGGAGAACGCCCAGCAGGCAGCAACAAAGAACAGCGATCATGCGTCTTCGGTGCGCGAGGAGCTAGCAGGGACCCGGACCAGACTGGAGTCCCAATCCTCTGAGATCAGCCATCTTCAGAGACAGGTACTCCGCCATGCCACTTGGGTCAAGTAACAACTGTGCCTCAGAAACTTGTTAGTCGAAGGAATGTAGACCGCCATTTCCTACTGAATGGACTGTGTTGAACGCATATACCTCAGCACCCTGGGAGAGAGGGCTTTCAGCTACATCGCCCCCAAGTTGTGGAATTCACTGCCAGACTACATCAGACACTGTGACTCAATTACTGACTTTAAAAGCAGACTTAAAACTCATTTCTTCAAGATAGCTTATGGACTGACTGACTGACTTTTTTATTTTTCTTATTTTTATTTATTTTTATGTGATGACTGTACAAACAACCTGTTTGTGAAGTGACCTTGGGTGTCATGAAAGGCGCTTTAAATAAAATGTATTATTATTATTATAGAGCTAATTGCTAACGTGAATGGGATGCTTTGTGTGTCTGTCACTGCAGAATACAGCCCTGGAGGCGCGGGTGCGAGAGCTGGAGCAAGTGCTGGACCGCGAGCGGGACGTGGCCCAACAGAGGCACAGCCGTAAGGACCAGGAGATGGCTGCCATGAGGGAGCAGATGCAGGCCCAGCTGGAGGAGTACCAGAACCTGCTGGACGTCAAGCTCTCACTGGACATGGAAATCAACGCTTACAGGAAGATGCTGGATGGAGAGGAGCAGAGGTGGACAGTACTTGTGTCTAGTAGCAGGGGTGCACCACTAGGGGGCGTTATTGTATTTAATGTAACCCAATTGCTTTTACAGTACCAGTATCAACTGTTCTGTGACAGTCTTCATTTTTACAACCCCAAACTATTTATCTAGCGATTACCGTCAATACAGATTTTATGTCTTGTGAAGAGGAATCAAGTCATGATGGTGCTGATAAAACTATTTTCTATGTAAAAATTTGAATTGCAATTGCTGTTTGATTGTGCAGTAGGTACTTCTCCATTGACCACCTAAACAGATACCTAACAGTATAGAAAGAATTTTACCCAGCTGTACTAAACAGACTTGATGTTTGTGTGTATTGCTTGCCTTGTCTCTTGATAGTGTAATCATGGTGTAACCGTGTCTGTTTCAGGCTGAATCTGTCACCAAGTCCCTCGGGTCACGGAGCTGAGCCACGCAGACACGCCCACGCGGTCCGCCGGGTCAAGGCGGGCAAGAGGAAGCGAGAGAGCGGCCACTCTCCCTGCTACAAGATCACCCAGCAGTCATCAGCGCGAGGCAGCGTGTCCATCGACGAGATCGACAAAGAAGGGCAGTACATCAGGCTGATGAACAACTCTGAACTGGTGAGACACTCCGGGGCTTTCTTTCCCATGCCTGGTGACCAGGTTCAAACTCATATAGCTCACATGGTGACTTGGAGTGGATCCTTCATGCCACAGATAATGTTTCCTATTGCACAGGATCAGCTTTTGGGTGAGTGGACCATCTTAAAAAGACACACTTCCACGCCTGACATCTCCTTCCAGATCCCTTCCACCTACACGCTGAAAGGTGGCCAAAGCCTGACTGTAAGTGGAGTGTAACATCAGGTTCCCATACATCAGTGATAAGAGATTAGCTTTCGCTCTGTACGGTAATGTGTATGGATGTGAATCAGTTCTCAGTGCTCTGATGCTGTTGTGTTTTGCCAGGTCTGGGCAGAAGGAGCTGTTCAGCAGGCCCCCCCTGGTCCTAGCGATCTGGTCCTGATGGAGCATCGGAGCTGGGGTGCGCTGGATGATGTGAGAGTCCTCCTGCTCACCGCTCAGAATGAGGTACGGAGCGACAGGGGGGACAAGTAGACGAGACGTCAGCAGTGAGCTATCCCAAGGGATGTGACTTAAGAGAGCGTGGTGTTGTTCTGGGTGTGTCCTGTAGGAGGCGGCAGAGCGCAGGATGGTGTGCGTGCGGCAGCGCGGCGGCGAGGGAGGAGGAGACACGGACGAGGAGTTTGACGAGGAGCCCCAATCTGGCAGTGACCTCCTCCTCCGGAGACAGGTGAGCAGCACACGCACACAGCACCACACGCTAGGGCCAGGGAGCTGGGGGTCGCAGGTCACAGAGTTAGCGTTAACGCTGTGGTTGTTTTTTTTACTTCCTTGAAGGCCAAAAGGAAAAAGAAGGTGAAATGCTGTCTGGTCTTGTGAAGCAGACAGATGGTAGGTGAAGCCTGGGTTTAATGGCAGCCTGAGCACCCGCTGACACCTGCCTCGCTTCGCTTCTAAGCTTCACTATTACGGTCATAGAGAAGACCAGTAGAAACATTCAGTGTTGTGAGCTGTGTATTAAGTAACAGTGTGCCTGCTTAAAAAGACATGCTCAGAATGGCCTTGCATGAGCTGGTCCTTTGAGCTAACACCCACTGTGTGTGTGTGTGTGTGTGTGTGTGTGTGTGTGTGTGTGTGTGGTCAGATTCATGGGCATTTGCTGACTGCAGATTTGATCTGTGTGTCTTGCAGGGACTGGCAGGGGCCAATGAGGCCAGCTGTGCAGTCATGTGATTGGTACTGGACGTCCATCTTGAAGGTGCCCCTTAGGGAGGTGAAGTCAAACATGGATATGGGCTCTGGATTTTAAAACAATTAAAGTATGCATTCGGGTTGGTGGTTATTTTTCAGTGTCTTGGTCACTAGGTACTTAAATGTATACGTAAGCTTTGCCAATTTCAGTTCAAAAACAGGATGGGTACTTTGGGTGCCTTCTTTTTCTTTGTGTTCTTTGTGCCTCATCATAACATGAAGGAAATGATACTCAGTGTTCCTCTTAGCTGAAAGAGATGCCTTCTACTAAACTTGAAATTCCTCCTAATATTAGGTATTTGAGAATTGTGACTGTGCCTTGGAGGCAAACGGCAAGTCCTCCAGTATACTGGTTTAGTAGTTGTCTGGGATTTGAATGTGTCTTGAATATGGACTCGTCAGTCTGGTATAAATGTGCCAAGCAGTTACTTTTTGCAGGCCTCACGCTTTCTCTGTCTCTGGAATGACTTACTTGCACGGAAGGCTGGAAGACTGCTTGTGGTTTCAACCAAAGTAATGAGTTGCTGCTACTAACAGGGAACAGTTCTGAAGGTAGAGGGAAAGCTTTCTGTAGAGGGATCCTTGCTTTTGTTTTGGGAAAACCCTCCCTGGGAGAAATAAATAAGTTATTATTATAATATATGATGCCAATGCTTGTTAACAAAAGCGTATTTAAAAGGTTGTAATGCAAACAGTCCATGTATGTTGAATCAGTCTCTCAAGTGCTTTATTTTATTTAAAGTGTTGACCGATCTTTTTTTGGAGGAAGACGTGTTCAGTATGTTGTCCAGGTTGTTTTGATACTGGTGGATATTCTGGAAAATGACACATGTAGCTTAACAACTGTAAACAGGAAAGGAGCCTGAATATTGCCTTCTACTGTCAATCCTATCTGTGACTTTTATTGCACAAACACACTGAGCACATTTGTATTATCTTCAATAAAGATTGCGATTATAAATGAATGTGTCTAGTTTGGTCGTTGTTTTTTTTGTTCGGTCAGTTTCAAGTACTTCCAAACAAGAGTTCTAAGGAGGATTTTTGTGTGAATTCCAGTGCAGATGCGGTCAAGTCATTGTGATCTCTTCAGTGGCATGCTCCAAAGAAAAGAATTCCTCTCTGCTGTGAGCATAAAAATGTGTTTTACACCCAAACCACCGGTGTTGATTGTTATCCTTGTAATTGATTGTTATCCTTAGAAACGGATTGTTATCCTTAGGAACCCATTATTATCCACCATTAGGCTCCACCTCCAGTCAGTCCATTCAGTGTTATAGAAAGAAAAAAAAAACTTTACAAAAATAGTAAGCTTTTCCCCAAAGAAGTTCAAAAAATGCTTGCGTGTTCAAAACACTCAATATAAAAAAATAAGGTCCGATCCTTCCGAAGGTCCATTGCTAGCGCTCATCGTCGGCTAGACCACCGTCTCCTTGCTGTCATCCTTACTCAGGAAGAAGGAGAGGGTCTGCTGTTTGGCCTGAGTCCGTGGCGGGGTGGGGATCTGCAGACGCACTCTCTGATTGGTCTCCTTCCACGTCTTGAAGAGGTGGATGTGATACCGCAGTGAGACCTGTAGAACATATACACATTACATATAGCATCTCCATTTACAATATTACATTCAAATTACTTCCAATGACTAGCATCTCCATTTACAACATTACATTCAAATTACTTCCAATGACTAGCCTCTCCATTTACAATATTACATTCAAATTACTTCCAATGACTAGCATCTCCATTTACAACATTACATTCAAATTACTTCCAATGACTAGCATCTCCATTTACAATATTACATTCAAATTACTTCCAATGACTAGCATCTCCATTTACAATATTACATTCAAATTACTTCCAATGACTAGCATCTCCATTTACAACATTACATTCAAATTACTTCCAATGACTAGCCTCTCCATTTACAATATTACATTCAAATTACTTCCAATGACTAGCATCTCCATTTACAATATTACATTCAAATTACTTCCAATGACTAGCATCTCCATTTACAACATTACATTCAAATTACTTCCAATGACTAGCCTCTCCATTTACAATATTACATTCAAATTACTTCCAATGACTAGCCTCTCCATTTACAATATTACATTCAAATTACTTCCAATGACTAGCATCTCCATTTACAATATTACATTAAATTTACTTCCAATGACTAGCCTCTCCATTTACAATATTACATTCAAATGACTTCCAACTCTTCTTTCTCTCATGTTCTTGTTCCTTCCCGTACCCAGTCAATGTAAAGAGATTAACATCAAATAAAAGGACCAAATGATTTCAGTGCTAACCGGGCACATACCACAGTCCAGAAGAGGTAGATGGTGAATAGAGCCAGCGTGAGTGTGATCAGGCCCATGGCCTCAAAGCCGTTGCTGTAGTAGAGGTCCATGGCGCCCTGCACACACAGCCAGCCCGACAGGCTCGCTAGCGGCGTGATGAAGAGGAAGCAGATGGCGTCTCCACACAGAGTCCTCCTCTGGTGCTGCATGGATGGGGTGGCAAACCACTGACCAGCGCACACACAAAGACACACACACACACACACACACACACACACACACAAAGACACACATACACATACACACACACACACACACACACACACACCACAGAAACAGTACCACCATTAGCAGGGGAACACAAGAGGCCTGAGCTGCCCGATTTTGTCCCATGCATCATACAAATTCTGACATATATAGCAGGTACTAATATGATCCATCATCTGCAAATCAAGACTATTCCTAATCATTCTGTTATAGTGCTGCAATGGCACTAGTTGATTGCTTTTGAGTCTTCAGCCTTGAAGTTATGTTATAGCAGTGATTCTATATGCTGATTCTAAGTATTGCTCATCTGCAGTGGACATATCTGCATTCAGTCTGTGGTTAATGTCTGTAATACACACAACTACCATTTTCTTTCTGGTTTCACAGGTCTTAAAGGCACTCAGTGCAACTTTATAGGTTTGAGACTCGAAAAATAAACATTCAATTTCTAGTCTTTTTTTACACGTAGTAAGTTTCAATAACTCCATACCATTACATGGACACACACACAAATCGTAAACAACAACAATCGCCGGCGGTCAGTTTCCATTGACTGGAATCCTGCTTTATTTATTGGTGGCACCAATAAAGAAAATGGAGGTGATTGTTGTTATCGATTTTCTATCAGTTCTCACCACACAACGACGTCTCATCTTTGCTCCTTGTATGTCGATATGGAATGGAATGGAGTTATTGAAACTTACTACGTGTAAAAAAGACTAGAAATTGAATGTTTACTTTTAAGCCTCGAAAGTTGCACTGGGTGCCTTTAAAGGCGAGTCATCGTCATCGTCAAGTGATCGAACAACATTTCAACTCTTCCCAAAAATCACTGGGTGTAATTTGTGAGAAGTAAGTCTTATCAAGCGTCAGTAAAAGTTATATGTGTGACATTTGTGCCTTGTGCCTGTGAAACACATGGCTTTTAATCAGCAGCTTACTGTGTGCCCCGTCACATATGTAAGGAGGGGCCATGAATTTAACGTAATGCCCTGCCCTCTGCTGTAGAAGGGAAGCGCCATCTAATCTCATTTTCAAACTAAGTGGCTTTGCGGTTTAAAGCAGTCAGAAGACAGCTGAAGCTCCAACGTGAAGCGAGGCTTCAGGAGGCCATGTGTGTGTCCTGCCTGGGCGCTAGAGCAAACATGCCTACTAGATCAGTAATCTGAGAGGGGGATGCTGAGCATTTTGAGTGTCATTCATTGTGTCGAGAACACGAAGAGACTTCGATGTGGCTGACTACGCGACATCCAACTCCAGGTGGCTTGACAATCCACTGCAATACATGAGCATGAGAAAGATGGCCACATCCTTTCCAGAGATAACAGAGGCAAAGAAAACAAAAAAAGAGCGAGAAAAGGATAGAGGGAGAGAGTGTGATAGAGGGAAAGAGAAAAGGATAGAGGGAGCGAGTGTGATAGAGGGCTTTCTGTGGCTTTTGTGGGCTTTGAAAGGGGATGAATGACTGGACCAGAGTCCAGCTCTCTCTCTCTCTCTCTCTCACCTCTGTGAGTGGCTTTGGCAGGCGTTCCAAGGCAAACTGGAAGTGACAGAGCTCGCAGCGGCTGGTGTTGGAGGCGGTGAGCCAGTGCTCCAGGCAGCCGCGGTGCACCATGGCCAGCGAGCCGGAGCACTCACACGGCGACAGCAACTCCTCCACGCTGCCACCCTCGTGGCAGATGCGACAGAATGGCTCATCCCCACACAGACTGGAGCAGGAAGGACACGCACAACACATCCATATCCACACACACACACACACACACATCCCATATATCAGTCAGTCTAAGTCTAGTGATTTTTGACCTAGTATGGCCTGTTTCTACACTTAGCTTTCATAAATCAGACAAACCATATAAAATGATAAAGATCCAGATTTAAACCTTTGATAAGTTTTAATATCAACACTCTTCTGTGTTTAATTCCACACACACTGACGTTAAAATAGTTTTTTCGTGGTCTTGACAAAGCACTATTTTCACATTATCTTGCCCCACAAACTCCACTTGTAGATCGAACCCACGTGTTAGTACTGGAGCTGGTCAGATTGGAGGGGACGTGTCCCTTGCAGTCGTCTGCCTCCTCTCCATCAGGGCCGGGCGTCTCGTCTCCAGCGGGCTCCAGCTGGGGCTTGAGCAGAGTGACGGAGCTGGCTGCCAACACACTGGTGCCTTCCTCACAGGCCATGGCTGCTACATAGGGGGCCATTCACTCCATTCAGCTGAATCCAACCTGAAACCCAGACACAGAGGTTTACTCCACACAGCCCAGCAGATGTCAGTTCTTTTTTTGTTTTTGCTCCGGCAAAAAATATAATTCCCCTCCACCCGTGCACTCTGAGAAACCCCCAGTGTGTCTGAGAATCACTTTATAGCCCCTTTCGCACTTCATTTGGATGCTATTTGATGTTCTGGAGAAGAAAAAAAAAGATTGCAAATCATTTTAATCTCTTGAGCAGTCTGCAGTCGGCTACTCCATGTCTGCACCCAAACAATGGGAGCGAAGCCCGCTGCCTCAAGTGATTTCCACCTCCTTTCTGTGTGGATCAGGATGGCGTATTTATTTGAAATTAAACGAGGGGTGTCAAAGGCAGATGAAAGTGAGTTAACAGCAGACAGGGCACCCCGCTTGAGGCCATAATCCCCCCCAAACTACGTCTGCCCTGAATCCTCAAGTGTCTCAGTCTGTTTGTTATTCCTAAACAATGTGCTGAAACACAAGCAAAGACTCAGTGTTGTGGTTTTGCCATGTGTTGGGATGAAAAGAGATATCTTTATTTCATTCTCAGATGGACTACATGTTTATACAAAGTTGCTGTAATATCAGTTTTTTCATGCAAGGAATACAGAAAAAAATAAACAAGTCTGAGGGTGAAGTTCAAGGAGCCTTCATTGTTCCGAACTTTAAATTCCTGATTTGAAATGTGTGTGAGTTGGAGTCTGAGCGTGAGTATGTATACATGTACGTGTATGTATATTTGTCTGGATGTACATGCATATGTATATGTGTGAGTTGATTCTTGTGTGTCTGTGTTTGTGTATTTGGGCACACGTAGATATATGATCCTACATCTGCGTCCGCTCTTGAGCATATGAAGAAGTGTGTGTGTGTGTGTGTGTGTGTGTGTGTGTGTGTGTGTGTGTGCGTGTGCGTGCATATATGTGCGTCCGGTGTGTGTGTGTGTGTGTGTGTTTGTGTGTGTTTATGTGTGCGTGTGTGTGTGTGTGTGTGTGTGTGTGTGTGTGTGTGTGTGTGTGTGTGTGTGTGTGTGTGTGTGTGTGACCTGACCCTGCTTTGATCTCAGTTTCACATGTGTACAGATGGAGCAGATGCTGAAGGCTGGACCACGCTCGTAATCTGTGTTCTGATCCCGGCCCGGAAGTGTGTGAATTGGATAAGTCAACACAACCCCCACAACAGCCCAGAAGTTATTTAGCAAATCAGCTTCTCTCTGAGTCAAATCGTCAGCAGCATTGGGTGAGTTATAATCAACAATAAAGGATCCCAGTACAGATTCACACAGGTCATTTCAAGTAGACAAGCAGTGTTTACATTCTACAGCATGCAGTATTGACAACAGCATATTTTCTTTCCAACTGTATCATTACTTTCTGTCACACGATATCTCTCTGAACAGAGGCTAATACAGAGAGAATAAGCCAATTAATCAAACTGTCAGCCCCCCACCTACTTATCCTTTCGAGTGTAAGCTTTCTTCGGTTGGCTTTAATCACATCCATATAAAGCAACACCAGCATTCACAAGTTCGGTTGCCGGGACCCAGTGTGGACTCACTGAATCTAAAATATGCATTTTACTTCCATATCACAGGTCACTGAAAAGAGGTCCATTCACAGACAGTCGGCGAAAGAATAGTAACTGTTGACTAGCCAAGCCATATCCAGTGACTGTAAAAGAGATGTTATTGTTGCTCCCTCTGACACTCACCTCCAGCAAGAGCAGAACAAACTCATGGAAGTAGCAACTCAAGCGTTCTGCCCGACAAGAGCACAACCCAGTCTGAAGCGTCCAGCCAAACCGTAGATAATCCTCCACAGAAACATTAGAACAGTGGAAGTATGAGGGACTTACCTTTCATGTGGCCACGTTCTTCACGTCTCAAGCATTCCAGAAACTCGCAAGTAGGTAGTCCTGTGCACCGGGAGGCAAGCTGCCGTCTGTCCTCCTTTCCTCCCTCCCTCCCTCTCTCTCTCTCTCTCTCTCTCTCACTCTCTCACTCTCTGTCTGCCTGTAACCGCGAGCTGTGGCTTCTGAGGAGCCACTGGGCAGACGGTTTCTCTTGCTGCTCAGATTAGCATTCAGCTCAAGGTTAGTGGTGAGAATAGATGGGGATTAGATGGGGGGGAGTAAGCACAGACTAGACAAATGGAAATCCTTTTCACATCACTGCAAGTTACACTAAGGACACCTACTCCCTATAGCAACCTAATCCAGTTAGACATCGCTACTGCCAGCCCTTTTCATTTCCTTGACATTATGGTAATTTCCCTGGGCTGGGACAGAAAACTTTGACTGCCACAGCATCAAAGTAATTGAGGGTAACAAAACAAACAAAACAACAGGATCCTGTCGTGGGGAAAGCGACTGTCTAATTTTAGAGAAGTGGTTAAGAAGCTGTTTATCTCTTTCTAAAAACAGTTTGGCCGTATGCTTGCTCACCGTGAGCTCTCACGTAACATTTAGAAAGATTTTCTGTTTAGAAGATATAGTCTTCAGCCAGTCAGATTTCATTTGCTTCACATGTTAGGGTAATTCTTTTAAAGAGCCACAAGTTCAGTTTGTACTGATTAGAGAGGTGTCATAGAGAGGTCAAGGTGGAAACATAATCATGGCAATAACCCAGGCATGATAATTGGAATTGAAATGCTGCTGTTAAATAGCATTTTAGTAGTCTGCCACTACATTCATACTACCCATGGTAGAACTACTGTGGCTCCCTCTCAGTAATGTAGTGTGCTGCTGTCAGCATATCCACGTCTGAGTAGATCATGAGAGCGAGACAGTCACTGCAGACATAAAGTGTAAGTGCGCTGCAGTCCTGGAGACATTTCAACAACTTGGAAATTAAAAGGGACATTTATATCCTGCTGGATGTTTTTCAAGCAGGCTGCACTTAGCACTGCTGTTCTGTTCAAACCGAGTAGTCTTCACACACACACACAGCCACACACACACACACACACACACACACACACACACACACACACACACACACACACACACACACACACACACACACACACACACACAGTGGAGTTAATGGATTTCACATCATGGAAAAAGTTAACTCAAAGTCTGAGGGCCAATACAAAGAGCTCTTTTTGTCTTTTTCTCTTGGAACTGTTGGGCTAAAAATGATTTTGTGAGTTTCTAAGACAGAGGAACGTGAGAAATCGCAAAGTACTGGGGAAGATTAGCAGCACAGGAGCAGTAAAAGCGACCTTTCCATTCATATTTATGGCTTGTTCCCTCTATGCATTTGTGCTAAGCTAGGATGAAAGTATAGCTGGGAGCGCCACTGCAGCCGAGTGGAGTTGTGGGAGAGCGCCTTTCTCTTTGACTGGGGAGGCTGGGGTGCAGTGAACAGGCTCTGGGCTCAGGGCTCTCCCCTTTTCTTCCCCCTCCGACTCTAATCCTATCTGCTATTCATTCACAAGCTGCCCCTCACAAAGCCGAGGGGGAGACGGACATCATTGTGAATTCCTTCATGAACAGTGCGAGAGGGTGAATAATTCCTTTGACACTTCTGGGACAGTATAGAGAGCCCAGACGCCCGCAGATTACCATTGGAATAAAAAACAAACGGCCGGGTGCAGCAAGGGAAAGGGACTTCCTTTTTTCTCTGGGGGTCAGACGAGACGGGAGTGGGGCCTCACCTCGGCGAGGTGTACCCCCTCCAGGCGCCCGGTGTGCACAGACCTATTGTTGGACGGGAGGAAAGGAGCGCGAGCCCTAATCTCATCAGAGGCGTGACTTAGACGGCCACATCAGAAATTCACATTAATTCAAACCGCGGATCGCCTCCCATAAAGTTTCATGATCACCATTTTTAAAAAATGCAAATGCGTGGCAGGTCACCCTGCCTCAGCGTCTCTGAGGTAAGCGGGTCAATAATGTGGGATCGATAATGAGAAGGGGTGTTTGTTGAAGTCCTCATGAGACCAGATGACCGGTGCTTTATGTGCCCAGGCCCTGGGATAAGAGCCACTGAATAGAGCTCTTTAATGACATGAGAGGACCAGGGCAAAGTGCCCTACATGGTGTGAAGCAGAGGTCAGGACATAAAAACAGCACTAAAAAGGTCAGCACTAAAACATGCTGCACTGTGCACTTCAATTACCATTAAATTGCTGATTTCCCTCCAATTTCTTTTTAACCTTCCACACTTTCTCAAGAGTTAGTGAACAGCAGACTTTGAAACATGTGTACCTGCATGAGTGTGTGTGGGTGTCTGCCCATATAAGTAATCTCATATATGCTCAGACAATGGTGTGTTATGTGTGCCTTTGTGCTTTGTGTGTGTGTGATTTTGTTTTGTGTTGTTCGTGTTAAGTGACACTAGTGTGACCAGACACCCTTGACACGGCTGCTGGAGGTGGGCTGGGGCGCGTGAGGGAAAAGCCCCTGCTGAGGACACCCTTCCTGGGAGAACTGCTGCCCTGCTGAGGACCCCCTTCCTGGAAGAACTGCTGCCCTGCCACTGCCAGACAAACACATGGCCCTGCTCTGCTTTGTTCAACACTCTGTCAAACTGGACAGGCCTATTGAGGAGCCAAGACCCCGCGAGCCTAATCTGATACCTGGGGGGGGGGGGGGGGGAGTGAGAGGCAGTCAGGGCCATCGATAAGGCCTTTAGTCATGGTGACTATTTTAACATCAGGTTTGCCTCTGTCCAGGGCTCTCAGCCATTTAGAGGCCATGAGACTGAGCTCTTGACTCATTAGGGGTGAGCATGTGTGCCTTCAAATGGAGGTTTATGTTAATATCCCTGAGATAAGAGACCTGCCACACTCTCATCCTGCTGCTGTATATAACCATGTGGAGAAGGACGTTACAATTATTCTGCGTGCCACTGGAACATGTGTAGGATAAAATGTATATGTTTCACATTTCATTAATTAGGTTAGTATAGTATTCCATAGTATAACATGAATTGAATAGGTTACTTAGTTGGCCATGGGTTTTGTGTGACCTGTTGTCCAATGTTTATATGAGCTCAGAGTGTCACCCAGGGCTTGGGGTAAGGGGATCCTATCTATGTAAATATTCTTATCTCTGGTGAAGAACAGGTGGCTACATTGTGATAGGCCTAAGGAGGAGTCTTTAGAACTGTAAGAAGTGACTATGCCCAGAGGTGTGTGGGCTTATTACTGCATTGTAATGATTGTAATATTGCTCCCGGTATCGTGAATAAATCTGCAGTACCACTCCAGTTGTCTGTAAGTAATTTTGACCACATAACCATGTAGAGAAGGACGTTCCAATTATTCTGTGTGTCACTGGAACATGCGTGAGTCCGTGAGAGATTCCAGCAGCACTGACTTGGTCCTCAGGGTGTCGGGCTACCTTTTCAAACCAAGAAAGTTTATCAGTTGCAGTTGTCCCCTGATGCTGACAGGCTTTTAAAGAGCTTTTTAAAGGCAGTGATAACATAGCAGACCAAGGGCGTAACTTTGGGTCTACCATTGGGGGGGTTAAACTCGCGGCATATTTATTTATTTAATCAATCATCTTCTTGTGTAAAAGGTAACATGCCAATTTGCCGTTCCTGTATTAGAAATACATTGCGATACCTTTACTGATTTTGGCTTCTTTTTGACTTTATGCCATAATGACACAGTAGTAAAATTCAGTGTTTAAGCATTAGTCAGCAGTGGCAGCTTCCACTTAATTGATTTTGTGTGTGTCTATCTTATGAAAAAAACACGCAAGAACTTAAAGATTAATCAATTGCATCACTGTATTATTGACACCTACATCCAGCAAATTCACACAATTCAATACAAATGCACAATTCAATAAACATATTGTCGTGTGTGTACAGTACAGGAGTGCACGCTCAAAAGGAGTGGTGTAACCTCTGAACTAGCCCATAGGAGCTAGCTGTCAATGGATGAAGTAAATTAAGTAAATTAATGCATTCCCCCCAAAAAATGTATGTGTGACTGTATGGGAGCAAACAGCAATTTGGTCTCTGTACTCACATTGCATTTTACCCACCCGTAACCGAGTATGTTTGAGGCAGTGGGTTCTAGAATCTTAGTTTGAGGACGTCTATCGCTGCCATTACAACGTAGCCTATGCTAATCCTATAAAGTTCACATAGTTAGCTAGCTCTTACAAAGCGTGAAATAAATATCTGGCATGAATCAGGAATTATTCAGATCGTCTGGTTTTACTGCACATAGCACATCAACGATACTGTTTGAATGTGAAATAATGCTCTCAATCGAAAATAATTTTGTTTCTCCACTGATACCTCTTCATTCTGAGGGTTTGTATGGGGAAAGTGAAGGTCCCTTTCCACTTTAAATGGAGGCGTAAACTATCCAGGTAGTGAAAAAACACCTGTTATTGAACTGAAACATCTCAAATTAAGTCAAATGTCTACTATTTTTAAAGGTGAGTCATGACACGTTTGAGGTCAGTGCTCGGGGACCGTTACACACAACTGCAAGCATACAAAGGCTACCCGAGACCAAAGATTATAGAGTGGATGATAACAGCTAATTTAACAATACGGGTATTTACCTCCTTATCGTCATGACTTTTTACTCCTTTTGGCTTTTGGCTCCTTTGACGACCAACAATTAAAAATTGTTGTCTGGCCATGGCTGCCTTTCAGTGTCCTTTTCATATCAACTGTACAGTTAGCATTAGTCTTCTCTTACTATTCATTCCCAACGACCTCGCGAAATAGTTCAGGTAATACCAAGTAGTCGGTGGGCTGGGGGGGGGTACATTACAGATGATCAAAACATGATACTATCTTGCTGACAAATTAAATTAATAAAGAAAACAAACAAGGTATTAATTCAGAATATTTCATTTTTTTGTTCATCTGAATTATGTGTGATGATATTGAGGGGGTTATATTAACTGGATCTGATTATTGAGGGGGTTATAACCCCTCTAACCCCCCCGTAAATTACGCCTATGTAGCAGACAGACAGAGGTCAGGGGGAGTTGGTCGCTGGAAGAATAACCTGACTTAGAGAAACAGATTTTTTCGTCAAGACTTTTATTGTTTGGAAATAGATTATTGTGTTGTTTTAATTTACCGGTAACAGTTACCTTAAGTGCAATTCATTGCCATTCTCAGAAGTGTTTGCTTCTAATGTCAGAACTCATATTGCAGTGAGCATGAACGTACTGTGCAGGTGTACGAACAGGTGGCAAGTGATTATAGACAGTGAGAAAACTAGTAATCTTAGTTTTCTCATTTTATATGGTCACTTTGGTGCGATGGAAAAATATTTTTCCATAAACCACTAAAATGATTTTACAAATCAAAAAAGTCACAACCGATCACTACATGGCACATAACCCCAGACTATAAAAGTGCATGAAAAATAGTATTATTTCATAACAAATGTCAATCATTTACTTTTTATTTAATAATTCATTGAGCATAACTACACATACACTGTCGTTCATTGTTTCCCTCGCCAGGACATGTGTACTATAACATCCACATTACAGTTTAATAGTCACTACAAATGAGAAGGCTAGGGCATAAAACCCAGTGAGGTACGACCTAGTGCAGCAATGCCAATCGGTGACGCAGCCCCATTCCAACTTAAGTTAATGTGTCGGGTCTTTATCCGAAACATATTTTTAAATGCATCCCCCTAGCCCCCCGGTGGCGTAATCTATAAAGAATGTTATCAGCCCGTGCTATCCGAGGCGTCCTATGAGGCAGGAAGACTGCAGTCTCTTGAATGGTTTTTAAATGGAGTCTGAAGACAAGAGAGAGCACCACCATGTGACTGGTGTCAAGTGGGGCCCCGGTGGTGCGCAGCCTGGCCAGGGAGGGAGCTTATCTCTGAAGGAGAAAGGGATGGCTCAGTGCAGTGATGGCACCACAGCTCTAGGGCCAGGGCTGGAACATGAAAGCCCCCGTCGGCCTCAGCAGCGCCAGGGCTAAAGTGGATCTATTTCAAGTGGTGCATTTCAGGAAGGTCTTTCGCAGCAGAGACATGACGGAGTGGACGCTGCTCAAGCGGCTGCTGGACGCCGTCCACCAGCACTCCACCATGATCGGCCGCATCTGGCTCACCGTCATGGTCATCTTCCGCCTGCTCATCGTGGCCGTGGCCACCGAGGACGTGTACGCCGACGAGCAGGAGATGTTCGTGTGCAACACCATGCAGCCGGGCTGCCTGAACGTGTGCTACGACGCGTTCGCCCCCATCTCGCAGCCGCGCTTCTGGGTCTTCCAGATCATCATCGTCTCCACGCCCTCGCTCGGCTTCATCATCTACACCTGGCACAACCTGTCCAAGCTGCCGGCGACGGAGGCCGCCGACGCGGGCAAGGAGAGCCACGAGGCGTACGCCCGCAGCTGCGACTCGGACAGCTGCTCCATCAAGTCCCACCGGCACCTGGGCCACAGCCTGGCCGACGTGCTGGAGGGCATCGCTGCCGCCCAGTGCAACCAGAAGAGCGCCTGCCTCTCGCCACCCAAGAGCAGGGTGTGCCGGGGCGGCGCTGCCGGGGCCAAGTCTGGGGTCCTCTCCAAGTACTACATCTTCCACGTGTGCTTCCGTGCCACGCTGGAGATAGGCTTCGTCTTCGCTCAGTGGCTGCTGTTCGGCTTCCGGGTCCCGGCACACTTCCTCTGCACGGCCTTCCCCTGCTCCCAGAGCGTGGACTGCTACGTGTCCCGACCCACGGAGAAGACCATCTTCCTCATCTTCATGTTCAGTGTGGGCGTCTTCTGCATCTTCCTCAACTTCCTGGAGCTCAACCACCTGGGCTGGAAGAAGATCACCATGTCGGTGAGACCGAAGGACAGCTCCTGGAAGGGCTACGAGGCCATCAACCAGGACAGCCACTCCATCACTTCCCTCACCTTCAGGGACGTGACCAGCACCACCTCTCTGCCCACGCTGGATCTGGTGGTGGGCCACAGGCCGGACTGGACCTGCGCTGGGAACTGCACACCGCTGAAGGAGGAGCAGGAGGACGGCCCGCAGAACCCTACAGGGGACCAGAGAGCAGCACAGGCCCTCAAGAGCAAGACACACAAAGGACGGATTTCAAAGCAGAGGAGCACTGAAGTCTGGATTTAAAGTTATGCACAATGGATAAACCCCAAGACTGAAATGGTTTCAAGTGAATACGTTTTTTTTTTGTAGCACTGGGTGAGTCTTAAACAAGTTCTTTGGAGGGATTTAAAGGTTTTGTGGAGCATTAGAACACTGGTTTTAGTGCAAAAGAAAGTTTACTGTGATTCCAGTTTTTGTATATGTGAAAAATGCTGCTGTATAAGTGTAGTAGAGCTATTTTTGTGTGACGTGATTGAACATTTCTGCCATACTTAAACACAAACTTGACACCAATAACGTGGTATTCAATCTTCATTTATTTATGCAATATATGTAATAATATATTCATTTACAACACCTATAAAACACTTTGTATAAATTAGGCTACAAAACAAAAGGACAAGAAAAAGACAGAGGATCTCATGCACAGCTTCCGTTGCAAGTCTGTATTGGTTTTGGAAAGGCGCGCTGTGGAGAGTGCTCAAGGCAAAGCTAGAGGAATTACAGTGTCAAAACAAGACAGGACTCAGTAGTGTGAGGGCAAACCGTCTGCTTTCCTACAGTGACATGGACGTACACACGCTCTATTACTAGAGATTTCACTATGGAGGCCTCAGAGAAGGAGACGCTCCTGTTCTCTCCTCGGTCCTCCTCTCATCTGGTGATCTATTCTGATAGAGGAGTGGGACGTTACAGAGGGTATGGCTCAAAGCAAAAATAAAGGAGGAGGAACATCTAGGGATCTTTCCTTTTACACTCAGAGGAAAGTCCTCTCTCTCCTTTTTTTTTTAGTTCTTCAGCATTAAGACTTGAAGGCATGATAATTAAGGTCACAAAAATAGCTTTGTTCGTTATCAAAATCACATAGAAAGGGATTGAAACCCTTGTCTTTACTCAACTGTGAATTGTCCAGCAAAAACAACAGTCTAAGAAATAGAACCAAGCATGATAGTGGCCGACGCTAATGACTAATGCTTCGGGACTGGTTGGGATGTGTGACCAGGGTGACGCATGATCCATTTTCAGTAGAAACGAGTACAAACATCCTTTGTACATCCTGACATACATACAGTAGCTTGCATGGCATTCTCTATATGAGGCATCGTCCTGGAACATAACCAAACTTTAAACATTTACGTATGGTAACATGAAGAACACATGGCTGTAAAGTACATTCCATTCTAAGTGGAGTGGATACAGACAGCATTGTCAGTAAAATCCGGTTGATCAAGCGCTAAAACTCAGGTGCACCACAAAAAAAAAAAAAAAAAAAAACAGTTTATGACTGCTTTCACTCCCAGAGTGTCCACAGGACTCTGAGACTGAGGACATGGTACAGAGTAGATCTTGTAGATCTTGTAGCTTCCATCAAGCTCCAACACTGGGACACGACAGTACAGTGACAGACCTCTAGTACAAAAGCAGGAACCACAAGTCCATGACATTCTAACGTCATTGGTCAGAGATGGCCGCATGGCTGGGATGATAGAAAAGTGGTATCTCCTAATGTGAACGTGATGCAAAAGTGCACCCCTGGAGGGGAAGAGGAGGAAGAAGAGCAGAATGTGCACATCCATGGGAGTAAATTCTATATCTTTAGTGCAATACGAACACCATTGAAAAAAGCACTTGAACGGTAAAGTGTAATAAAGTCTTTTTGACCCTACCTGACACAAAGCTTGTGGTACTTACTATGACATTTTTCTGCATCACAATAAGTAATACCATGTAAACAGACTTGAACAGGACTTGATAGGAGGACATTCATTCAGTTGCAGTTCAGAAAACTCACAGTTTAAAAATGTGTTCTCTCCAAAACACTTAAGACCACAGCAGGCAGGTACACGTAAGTTCCACATTTGAGCAGAAATATACAGACAGAGCCTAAGAACATACCAACTCAGTAATATGCACCACATCTTGTGTTTTTCAGTTTTTTTTTCTTTTTTAAGAAAAAGAGCAAATAGCTTCAGAGCAAGAATGAATTCCAATGCACACACCAATTAACCTGCAGAACACAACCAGAAATACTGTGGATTGTAAGTTGTGATAAAAAAAAAAAATTAAATAAAAAACGAATGCACAAAATAAATATGCTGTGGGGAGGAGAAATCGGACTATTTGTTTAAAAATGTCTGTGGAATAGTACGGCCTTCGCTGAGCAGGGCCAAACACCAATCAGGTAGGTCAATGACTACACGACAACTGGAGAGTTCTCCTGTGATTTCCTGATTTGGACCGTCAGCGCACCGCTGGGTAGAGGACTCTCACTGGGGCAGGGGCACTAGGACCTCCACGTAGTTGATGGGGAAGAAGCCCGACTCGCCGTTGATCATTCCCTCGTACCAGTTCTCGTCGATCTGGTTGGTGAGGATGATGAGGTCGCCCTCCTTGAAGCCCAGCTCACCCTCGTTCTCTGGCTCGAAGTTGTAGAGGCAGCGGCAGCACGGCTGGTCCATGTGCACCTCCGACTCTGGGGGCCAGACACACACACACACACACACACACACACACACACGATAGTCCATTTAGTAAGTGCTGACCTATCCTCTGCCTTCTACACTGGATGGCTACGGCTCCAATGGTAGAGACCAACAGCTGCTCCAGCTAATCATGCCTGTCTGAGCATATTTAATGGCAGCTGTGTCAAACAGAACTGATCTGGCAGTTTACACAGATGAGCTCCAAAGGGGCAGAAATGAAAGCCTTCCTAGAGCTCCAGTGAGAGGAATAGGGCAGAGATTCTTCTTGTCTGACTTTCTTACTTGACAAACGGTTTTTATTCTGGGAAAAACAAAACAAGACAATTGAGAATGATGTTGCTTATCCCAGCAGCTTAAAGATCACTGTTGGTTCAAAGGCTTTCTGGCTTATAACGGTCAAATAGTTGTTGCTATACATGCAGTACAATCAGTGCTGCCAATTCAGAAGATGTTTGCTATGTCTGATAAATGTTGAACATGTGGAAGATTACCAATATGTTATATGCTGTGCCCCAGGCTCTGCACTGACAAATCATATAGAGGGGGAAAACCTCTGAAGAACAAACCGGTTCTGACTAGATCTACGTGCCAGAAATATGTCTGAGCCAACTGAAAATTGTAGCATGCATGAGTGGGGGGGGGGGGGGGGGGCTGAGAAGGTGACGGTGCATTTGTTTGACTGGCAAGGTTGAAACTCTTAGTATCGCTGAGTACACTTTTATGATTCACAGATATATGAAAGCCAGTGTTTTGAAGAGAGGACATCAGATGGATGGATACTCACGGCTGCCATTCGGGCTCTCGGACCATGACTGAGGCATGGGGGTGAACTGCTCAACTGGATGGGAATGGGCTGGATGAGCACATAGACATGGAGCAGGACACACAGACACACAGACAGACAGACAGACAGACGTGTGAGATTTCAGACACCATCACCACAGACAAACATACTAGGCTCTGAGTACATGTGTTAATACAGGAGCAGCCAATTAGTTATGTCAAACAGTGTCTCAAAACTGCAGGTTCTAGACATGTGTTCCTATTAAACATGTGGTTATGTCTAACTAAGACCACTAGATGGCAGTAGAGACAAAATGTTCAGAAACGGAAAATGTAAGAGAATTGCCATCAAGCTGAGGTCTTGTGTAATCACCTAATATTTACACACCAAGATTGATCACAAATATAAACACAAATGAGAATTAAGCTTTTCTTCATGTTTACAAAACAACATAATTGACAATTAAAAGATGATGTTTGTCAAGTAAAGTGTGGAAACCTGTGTAACACCTACTTTTGCCATTTAAACTGTGGCTGATCTGGTGATCTGTAAGGGACAATGGATTGATTACACATACAGACAAGGCTCACTGCACACCACTACTAAACAGGCAAAACTCAAAAATGAAATGCAACAGACAAATTCTATATCGTAACGGTGTTAATTATTGGACGGCGTGTTTTATCGGCAATGGTTCGCGTTGTCATGTTAACCCATTATTAAACTGAGCATATCGATTGTTAATCCATAAATAAACTTAGCATTTTGATTGTTTCACAGAATGGCCGATGTTTGACACTGTCAGATAACGGACATAACTACGCTTCAACACAGATTCCACAAAATAATCCACGTATGCAAAGTCAGGGTATGAAACCAACACCAGCACGTTGCGTCATACATAGATTAGAGGAATACCTGCCTTGGGGTGGGCCAGACGTACCTGTGGACTTTATTGATGAGCTGTATGATAAACCATTGTGCTGTGTGCTGTTGAGGGTTTCCAGGCTGCTCATGATGGACTTTGGCTTGAACTCTTTCTTGGGCTGGCTACTAGCTGTTGCTATCCTGTCAGGATCGAACAGGGGGTCATCCAGTTTAAGTTTCAGTTTCAACACAGATCAGACAAAATGACAATCTCCGTTAATATTGATTTGTACATCATGGCATTTGCTCCAGCGACTCTAGATACAGACTTTCAAAGCTTACCTGCTTTGGAGTTTACTATTGAGGTCCTCGAGGATTTCTAAAGACAAGCGGTGATATTCAAAAGCTGCCTCAACCAAGGCTGATAACTGGCTCACCTGCTCCACCTGCAAACATCAACAATAATGAACAAATAGAACAATAAATAGTCAGGCTAACCAGCACACAAATCCTACAGATTATTGGGTTGAGCAGCTATAGCTATTGCTCCCTCGACACCCATTCCAGATCATTTGTTTTCATCCGGTGAATTTCCTTTAAAATGCGTCATTCTTTGATTCCTTTAAGGCCCAGTGACTCATTATGTTGGCTGTCTTCCACAGCGGACCATGCACTGCATGTCTGTGCTCAGGCTGATGAATCACGCCATTCTACTGGCCTCAAGTATAGCCGTCGAGGTATCAAGTCAAGATCATGTAAGATGAAAGTCCGGTGCTCTTGAGTAAACACCGAAAGTGGTCATCGTTTCTCAAGGTACATCAATGAACAAAAACGTATAAACATACAGGGAAAAGGCTCCTTAACATCTTAGAAAGGTTGTATGTGTTTTAGCAAACAGTTTAAGTGTAGACTGGATGCATTCCAAGAAGTGAAGCACTTGTCATCAGCACTCCTGGCCTGTATACTCTAGTGTACCAGATTCTAATCTATGCTGGTAAGAGGTCCATGAATGGGGCCTCGTTGCCTTGGCAGCTATCACTGAAGCCAGTCAGACTGGGGCCACTGAACTCACATCGTTCTCCAGGAAGTTGAACATGCTCCTCTCAGCCAGCTCTTTAGACTCCTCGAACTTCTCCACCGCTTGTCTGACCTCCTCGTCGGGGATCTTGCCCTGCCTCTTCTTCTTGTAGTCGAAGTCTAACCGCCGGCCCTCCAGCTTCTTCAGATGATGCTGAGGAGAAGCAGGACTGGCGTTAGTTTGAGACATGCAGTGCCAGGAAAGACACAAAATGGAGTTTTAAATGTCTCCGGCCAACGTCTGATTGAAGCCATGAAGGTATTTCATGGTGGTGGCTATTATTGTTGCTCTTTGACAACCCACTGGGAAGAATCGTCCATTTTGTTTTTTGACCAGCTTTGGGTGAAATAAATGAAAAAGCCCTCCAGCTCAGACCTATGGTTCTTATATGATTTTTTTTTTGTCTAGTCAGGGCAGTCAAAGAGTTAAGATAGATGTATTTGTTAAGGTGTAGCTGAGCAGATATAAAAAAAATTGCCAAGAGCTGCCAAGAATTCAGATTTATTGCAGTTGCAACATTTTGTTCTCTTAAATAACGCTACAGAAACACGCAGAAACTGGACAGAATCCATGTAACCACACCTAAACAGGAATGCTACAGGAATGTTTTAGAATGGAAAATGGTTATCTAGGAGCACACACACACACACACAGACAGACAGACACACACACGCCTTCCAGGAGGTAAAGAGTTGCCAGTGCTCACCCCAATCTCTTTCAGGTCTTTGTCCTGCAGTGTTTGTAGTGGGTCAATGAAATTCTGCTTCACGTTGATGTCCAAGGCGTCCTTCACCTCTGCCATCTGTTTCATCGCCTCACCAATGTCCACCATCGCAGAGCCTGCAGAGAGAGAGAGAGAGAGAGAGAGAGAGAGAGAGATAGATAAATAAATAAATAGAGAGAGACAGAGAGAGAGAGAGACAGACAGAGAGAGAGAAAGAGAGAGAGAGAGAGAGAGCGTGCACGAGAGAGAGATAGAGAGAAAACATTCAGCTCCACAGCAGTTCTCACAGAAGCTAAGCCCTACTGAGACCGTCAGGCCCTAACCACAGCTCAGCTCAGCTCATCTCATCTCAGCACTGAGGCAGATGGGAGCTCAGATGAGGGCATATCAGTGAGTTTCTGGATATCAAAAACATTCAGAATACAAATCGCAAAAACGTGACTTCAATGTTCTAGATTCAAAAGATACAGGCATCAGGAGTGTGTGGGCTGGGGAGTGGGGTAGTGTCAGTGTGAGTGTGTGTTTGTGTGTGCTTGTTCAAGTAAGTGCGGTTAAAACCACTCCAGCAGATGCTGATATTCTCCTCCCATCCCTTGCTGTGATGAGGAGATGAACAGTGCTCCGTGACACAGTGCTGATATGAGGAGATGTACAGTGCTGATATGAGGAGATGTACAGTGCTGATATGAGGAGATGTACAGTGCTGATGTGAGGAGATGAACAGTGCTGATATGAGGAGATGAACAGTGCTGATATGAGGAGATGAACAGTGCTGATATGAGGAGATGTACAGTGCTGATATGAGGAGATGAACAGTGACACAGTGAAGCTGATATGAGGAGATGTACAGTGCTGATATGAGGAGATGAACAGTGACACAGTGAAGCTGATATGAGGAGATGAACAGTGACACAGTGAAGCTGATATGAGGAGATGTACAGTGCTGATATGAGGAGATGTACAGTGCTGATATGAGGAGATGTACAGTGCTCCCTGTCACAGTGAGGCTGATACGAGGAGAGCAGACACGTACCGAATGCAGACTCGTCTCCCAGCTCCCGGCCGTATCTCAGCATGCAGTCTCCCAGAAGCCCCTCCGTCTGTGGGTAGCCTGTGGTCTTCACCTGCCCCCGGATCTTGGACACGGTGTTGAGCATGCCCAGTTTGGCCCTGGAAGCTGAGCGCGCGGTACAGAGTCAAACTAATTACCCCCTGCTCACATGGCACAGCCAAGCACATCAAACATGGCACACAGTCAAACACATTACCTTTGCCCACATGGTACACGGTCAAGCACATTACCCCCTGCCCGACTATAGCCACAGTTTGGGCCTCTTTCAAAAGGCCATTCTACAGGGCATCAGGCTAAGTATGGCAGGATGGAGGATGATTATTCATAGCATTATGAGGCACATTCTCATGTTTAAACTTTAACAAACAAAAAAGAAAAGTAAGTCGACTTGTCATTGCATTTGTGAACCAACTTCACTGCCAGTCAGCACCATACCTGGGTTGGGCTGGAGGTATTCTGTGGTTTTGGACAACAGCTCAAAAACTGATTTGTTCGTGACGTCAATTTTCTAAAAAAAAGAAAGAAAAAAAAAACAAGGACAATAAGGCAGAGGTAGGGTGAAGAAAAAAAAAAATCATGAATGAAGCACACTTGTCTATTTATACATGTGACACACTTCCCTCGGCCTCTACAACAAAAGCTGGCAGCCCAGAACGAGGCCAGCCTGTGACACGGTCGTCCTTGAGTAGAAATGAAAGGAGCAAGTTAGTGATGAAGGGCAGAAACGCATTAAGGCTTACCCTCTCCATCTCTATGAAGTCCTCATCCGGCTTTGTTCCCTCTGCGCCACTTATCTTCTCACTTAGAAGCTGCAGACGGAGACAGAGAGGCAGACAAGGGAAAACAAAAAATGAATAATGAGGAGAAACAATAAGGTGGGTTGATGTTATGGATGCAACGCTGCACGGTATTATGTGAAACCCCCTACGCTTCAATACACAGACATGGATTGCGGTATTACAATATGTGTCATATTCCTTTAATTTCCTAAATGTGCCTGTTGCGTTGCAGACTGGAGCCTGTCAGCGCTCTGTGCACAAATAGGAGCTGGAGAAGAGAGGGTAAACTAAAACCAAAGTGAGCTCAGCTTCCAACTTCACAATGGCGAACGCTAGCTAAACAGAGACAAGCAACGCTAGCTAGACAGAGACAAGCAACGCTAGCTAGACAGAGACAAGCAACTTGGAGGCAGCCGTCTTTCAGATCCGCCGTGTCAGAACATTTTGGATTCAGTATTCAATCTATGACAAGGGTAAACAAAGTACAGTCTGCAAGCATTGCTTCGCCACTATTGGCTTCTCCAGTGGAAACACTTCTAATACGAAGTCTCATTTACATGCTCATCACCAGGCCGTATCCCAAGTGGACCAGAGAGAGTCCACTCGAGGATCCAGCCAAAACCATCTCTCTCTGCTGCTTTCCAACAACAATTTGTGACAAACAGATCAAGAGGAAAAAAGAAAGTAGAGAGAGCACTGACCTCCGCAAGTTCAAATGCTGCATCTCGAAACGTTCGAGAAAGTGAATGCTAGCGGAGTTTCATAGAATTCGAGCCAGTAGTTTTTGTAAAATCCTGAAACTTCCAAATTTACAAACTAACAAACTGCCCTGAAAAAACATAACCTACTTCGCAGAGGTTACTGACTCAGGATAAGGTCACCCGAGAGAAAAAAATGAACCACGTAACAATGTCACATCCCACACATTTCAGGAACAAAGCTCCATAAAAAAAATCACAGAGAGAAAGTGAAACCAGATTGACACAGACCCCTATCTATCTATCTATCTATCTATCTATCTATCTCCACTGGTAGTTGAACCTCCAGAGAAAGTGAAAGCTACTACCAGTCAGCAGAGATAGAAACTAGGCCTAGTCTGTCATTTTTCAGAATATAAAGTTTTATTTGTCTTTAGGCAAATTAATAGTTCATTGTATAGGTTATTTTGTACAGGTTTTTTTCATTTTTCTCCTATATATAAAGATATTTAAACTGTACTGTAACCGTTGCCTAAAAAACCTGATGCAAACCGAACCGAGGGCACACTGTACTGTGGCATCTCGAGTAGATATGTGAAATAGAGTTTGGTCACACAGCGAGAGAGAGAGAGAGAGAGAGAGAGAGAGAGAGAGGAGAGAGAGAAAGAGAGAGAGAGAGAGAGATGTCATGAAGAAAACAAATGAAGTGGGGAGAGATTGAGCTTGAGAGACTGATAGAGATGGTGAGATTGACAGTGTGGATAGAGTCACTAAGAGAGCACTAGGCTGCTTCAGGGGGCATCAGTGAGAGGCTTCAGGTTCTTTGACAATACTTTACAACGCTATGGTCATGCCAATAAAGCTTCTTTTGAATTGAATTGAATTGAATTGAGAGAGAGAGATAGTCAGAGAGAGAGATAGTCAGAGAGAGTGAGAGAGAGAGAGAGAGAGAGTGTCACTAAAGCGCTAGGCCACTGCAGGGGATGGCAGTGAGAGGCTTCAGGTTCTACTGGGCCAGGACTGCTTGGGTGCTGATGGAGGGATGTCACTGGTGTCTGGGAGCGGATGGAGGGATGTCTCTGGTGTCTGGGAGCGGATGGAGGGATGTCACTGGTGTCTGGCAGAGAGAGGCTTCAGGTTCTAGGGTGCCAGGACTGCTTGGGTGTTGATGGAGGGACGTCACTGGTGTCTGGCACCTCCTGCCTCACTGGCCTGTGCCACGGAGGGAACCTGGCACTGCCCCAGTCACCCCTTAGTGGCAACCCCTCAGCACACGCCACATGCCACATGAAAGAGTCCCAACTCATGATTCACACCTTTCATAGACAGAAAAGAAAGTCCCTTTCTGCTCTCACTTACTCACACACACACACACACACACACTCATTCATGGCTTGTTAAGGGTTTGCTACAGAACCCAGGACTCAGCTGTGGAGTTAAGCTGATTAAAATACTGCACATAACTGAACCAACGAGGCTAAACTCTTGGGCCAAACCCACACAGTGATGAAGCACGCATGAGTCAGTCCAAGGCTCACATACGTCTTCAGTTGTACGTACATGTTGGGCAATCATCAGCTGGAAACTTCCAGAAAAAAAATAACAAAATAAAACCTGGGTTCATCAATGAGACGTCAGTGATCCAAAAGGCGCTATTCCCATCATTAGAGAAAACATTCCAATATTGTGTGTCTGAGCATGGTTCCATCCATGTGATCAAGCAGTGCTTCACCAGCAGATGAAAGTGACAGGAAGTTGTCAGTGTTGCACTGGGACCTGCATCATTGGCTTCCAAACCATCTTGTTGATCTACGTCACTGTGGTAGTTTACTTGACTTCCTTTTTTCACACGTCACTTTCTAATCCCAAAAAGAGTGCCTCAAAGGGCCGTCTTTCTTTTATTTTTGCAAAACCATCTAGCCTAAACTGTTCTGAACCTAAAATTCCACATACAGAACAGCTCTTCAGATGATTTGCTTGTTGCTTGCTGTATTTTAGAGGTCAGGTGGAGACATAAAACTTACTAACGAGAGTGTGGAGTGGAGAGTAAAATAATCAAAGGGATCAAGACTAGTCCTTACAATCGCACCTTTAAAAAGCCTGCAGCATATGACACTGCAATTCATGCAAGCAGTCAGAATCGTCTGCACTGTCTTGGCTACTTCTCTAAGGTCATTCTGTTCCAATGGCTAACTTCATCCCACAGCACAGTGCTAGCAAGCTAGGGCTGAAGAGAGGAGGAATGAGACAAGAGGACTGTAGCCATGAACTCTGCTGACCCCTGGGATTAATAATGCAGACAGAAGCCCACAGCAGGAGAGCTGCATCTAATGGATGTACCTCCACCGTCAACACACACACACACACACACACACACACACACACACACACACACACACACACACACACACACACACACACACACACACACACACACACACACACACACACACACACACACACACACACACACACACACACACACACACACACACACACACACACACACACAGCACCTTATCACTGGCTGACATTAGTCACCATTAACAGGAGGCTGATAGTGGAGCGGTGAGTCAGTCCCCAGGGGTAAAGTACAGAAGAACGTCACTGAAAGAGAGATGGCTTCCTGCTACTACTTCCAGTCATGACGGTGGTGCTGGCCAGATGGAGCTGAGGCATTGTCTACTGCCTACTTCAAATTGCCACAGACATAGTTCATGGCGCAATGACATTTAAAAAAAAGTCATTGAAGACACAGCCATTGTAGGAAGCACATTAGCCAGGAAGTTGTGACATAATGTCTTCAAAGGGAAAAGGGAAGCACATTGACAGTAGACTCTTCACCCACAACGTCAAGCAAGAATTACACGCAAACAGGCCTTCAAGGCCATAAGCCCCTTTGAGATTCAGAGAAAATGAATGCAGAAGAGCCATTGGACCATCTGCCAATTAGCAAGGACCGAAAACAGCAGGAAGCTCTGTCGAAAAAATAAATCAGGCTAAATATAACTGGCAAGTGATAATCCATTCTGCAAGATACTGAAAGGTAGGTCCAATTAGTGTCCAATTAGTAACCAATGGCTCTGTCAATCGGTAAAAAAAGAGAAGAAAGTTACATCATTTGCTGTGATTAATCGTGATTAATAAATGTTTTTCCTTTTTAAAGCAATATTATGCCACAATTGTGTTAAATAAATATTTCAAATGAAATCACAAAAAACGTTTTGACAGCACTAGTATGAAAACAAGAGTGTAAATGTGATACTGCTGTTATATTACTGCTACATATCCAAACAGGCACGACAGATAGATGGGTGCTTTTTTAAAATCACATGTCTAAGTTCACCATATGTACTATTAGATTTAGGCAGGTCCAGTTTCAGGCAGGGGGGATGTGTACGCACTAATGTGACGAGCCAAGATAAAAGTACAGTCAAACTAAAAAAGAACCTGAAAATGGCGTATCAAAAATCCAAGCCAGGTTGAGCACAGTAAGCTGATGGGGACCTCTCCAACTAGGCTGTGTTAGCCTGTAGCTACAGATAAGGGAGCAGAGCCGAAATCTCTGGAACAGCGGCGAGAGTGCAGCAGCACGGACCTCTCCTCCTCTCCTCCTACTCATCTCCACTAGCAGCACAGCCTACACTGCACCCGACTGCGTACTCAATGGGAAGATTTGGTTTTTCCCGGTGTGAAACCCATTTAAGTGTGAGATTGTGCTTTTGTGTAAAATAGTCAGCAAAGCTTAACCCAGTGTTCTTGATCTCCAAGACCTGAGGAGGTGTGCTTTCAGCGCAGGGCATGTTCCTGACGTCATCCCGTGTTAATGTTGACCTTTGTCAATGCCCTCCATTTCCTGGGTAATCAGATTTCTCTGCCCTGATGCAATATTCTGAAAAATATGGTGCCTGTATTCAGGGTGCGATAGGACTGTGGCAGCGACCCAGCCATCATCTGTCTACTCGTAATCGAAAGCTTCCGTTTAACCCCAACTCCCACAAGAAAAGGATATGCCAACCGTGACTAGAGCAGGAAACGATGATTCACAAAGACAACAGAGAACATACAAAAACATGCATAGAAACATTTCGGGGCATTTTGTCTATATTTGAGACAAGGGAGCTTGATGAACACAGCAAAAAGATGACCTTGTGGTGAGACTGCAGTAACTCTAGCTCCTATATTTACTTTACATCTGCTTTGTGTAAAATAACTCTCTTTTATGAGAGCCAACCTCTGTGGATACTGGATAGGTTTCGCCAAGGACACACAGTCCTCTCTGCGCTTATATCATCAGAACAGGAGCATCTTTTAGCCGTATACAGAGAGGCAAGAGTATCAGTACCCGTATCACAACAGACAACCTTACTGGCAAAATGAGGAAGTTCAAAAACATAAAAGGGATCAGTTCATAGCCCGACCACCAAAGGAATTTGTCATAGAACATTTAACGAAATCCAATAACCTACACCAAAACTAGATAGCAAACAGAGATAAGTAAAAGCTGCATGCTAGACTGGCCAATCCAGACACTCATCAGAATGTGCACGTGGAGCTCTACTCCATCCCAATGGTAGAAGTTTCCAGGCATTGGTTGGCACTGAACGCAAAAGCGACCAACTAGGTCAGAATAAATTTAGCTTACAATAGAGACGCAGAGAAAGTAAGAGAGAGAGAGAGAGAGAGTAAAAGTGATCCTAATATGGTGATAGCCTATTCCTGGAGAAACAGCAAGGACAAGGAAGACACCGACAGGACTCACTGCTGGCTGTCTAAGAACACTGCTCTCAGAGAAGAGGGTCCATGCAAAAAGACATCCCCTCATCACAGGTGGTTTCAATGAAGAGCAAATGGAAGGTATTGACCTCTGATAACCACAGGCCCACATCCTCACACACGGGCCCACATCCTCACACACGGGCCCACATCCTCACATGCAGCGCGGCCTGTTTGTGGTGGGGGCTTGGCACGAGCTGGTCACAGGGACTGCCCTCTCCAGAGCGGCACAGCTGCGCTCCCTGCAATCTCTGGCCTCTGCTGGAGTCCAGACGGTGACGGCAGGATCTCATTTCCAGCTGTCAGCAGACACAGAGGAACTGTGAGAGATCCTCAGTGGTCACTGTGGCCTATCATCTTCTGCCATCTCTCTCCTCCTCGAGAGGCTATTACCAGCAGTGCCAAAGACTGCTATTAGGGCTCATCCTGGCAAAATGCTAACACGTATTTAAATGAAAAAAGAAGAAATGTAGATGTTTTGTAAGGCCAAAACTGAGACCCTGGCAATGTGGATGTCCCTGGGTTGAGTTACAAGCAAGATAATCAGACTACATGTTCTTTACTCAAAATAGCTTCCTGGATACAGTGAACAATGTGCTACTAGAGGGGCCTGGCAGGTTATGAAAGGCACTACTTTGTAGCAAAGAAACGCCAACCCTTGCCTCTCCTGAGAGCTGAGATACAATACAGAGACGCACAACCCCCTCACCAAACATACCTTTCCTTTTTCTGTGGAACAAGCACACAAATGTCAGTGTGCAGTAGGGCTTACAGGTAAGAGTGCACTCCAATCACAACTCAGAAGATTCAACCTTTCAGGCAGCTAGTAATCACTAGTCAGCCATCATCCAGCTGACGTCCGAGAATGGAGATTATCACCTCCTCCCCACCATAACCAAAATCCAAACATTTTGATAAGCAGACTACCATACCTGGAAAAAACAATAACTTTGGTGTCAATTAACATTGATGGATTACCCCATCTGGAGAACAGGCAAAATATCAAGTCTGTCAAGAGGAAGAGATGAACAACCAAAAACACATTCAATATATTTCAATGAACAAAGTGGGCATTTACCTGTTCTTACTGCCTATCAAAGCCTACTACACATCATGCTAACCATCACTTTGGGCAAAATAAACCACTTCTACTCTACTCCCATCAATTAAAAATACCAGTATTCATTCCCTGAATGAGTCTTCAGTTGATGCTGTAATTACACTGCATTGGACTAAATGTCCCATTCCGCAGGCACTTGTTTCTCCCGGGTGGCTGGCATAATTCCTCAAACTCCTCAAACTGACCCCTTACCGACACAGTGAGTCAGTGCTCGCAGTTCAAGTGCTTCTCATCCCCTCACTTAGGCAAACCAGCAGGAGGAAACTCCATCAGTGCACTGAATGCCTGACTGACAACACACAACAGCCATCAGCTCATAACAGCACTTCTGTGGGGAGGTGGAGGAGAGAAGGAGACCAATATATTACTACAAAAAAAATGGGCATAATGCAGAAACCAGGAGATGGTATCCCTGAAATCTGGTGATGTTAAGTTCCTGGCTGTTTCATCATTGTTCAACAGACAACAGGGACCATAGTGTCCAGCTGCTGTGGTCATGCACTTCATGTGGGTTTGAGAGTCTGGTTCATTAAAGGGGCCAGAGTGGCTTAACACAAAAGTGTTAAGCTCTTCAAAGAATCTCTGCCTTGGAGAGAGAAACAAAGAGTGGTGAATTAATAAATAAATACCTTGCTGTTTCGCGTGTTGAAATACTGAATAACTCTACGATTGGTTCACATATCAGACATAGTCTTTGACCATGATGTGATTAAGCCTTCTCTACACCTGCCCTTGTGGACTAAGCCACCTGACTACTGAATCTTTTTACATGAAACCCAATTCCTCATTTAACAGCAATCTGTACACAAAACTAGTGTGTGACCAGAGGAGAACTGTGGCTTTGTTGTGTGTGTGTGTGTGTGTGTGTGTGTGTGTGTGTGTGTGTGTGTGTGTGTGTGTGTGTGTGTGTGTGGATGCATGAGTTTGCTGTCCAGGTCTGCAGCTCCCAGAAGAACAGACTTCAAAATCTCTCCGTTCTGCACCAGCTCCACTGACCACCCCTCACCCACAAAATAACTACAGGAAATGTCAATATCAGCCCGTACATTGAGACAGAACGCCTTGATTTGAGGAAACACGTACGGCTAGTACTAAGAAAGAGAGGGGAAAGGCTAAGAGGAAATGTGGACCGGACGTGGAGTTAAAGAGCCAAGGAGTCAGCACAGTCTCATGGTTCAAAACAATCCAAGGCTAGATATTAGGGGTGGGAATCTCTTGGCACCTCACGATTCGATTTGATTCCGATTCAGAGGTCAACGATTCGATTTTAATGATTATCGATTTTGTAATAAATTTTTTTTTTTTTAAAACAAACATCGCAACATCCCACGGGAGATTCCCCGAGCCTCTGCGGGGTGTGAGTCAAGGACTGAGTTTGGGCGCCCGCCGCCCATGGTAGATAAGAGCTTGTGTTATCGCAACCCGCCCCTGCTCCGGGAAATGGAGCGCACATTTGTGCTCAGCTTCCTGAGAGACCCCTCTCGCACCGCATGGCTGCTGCAGAGAACATCCTGCCGCTGGTGGCTCCCATCTGCACTGGCTTGTTTTCACAGGGATGAGCCTCAGCAGGGCTGGGCACTGGGATGGGGCGACGAGCGCCCTCCACCCCACCCCACCCTCCACCCCGCCCCACTCCCAAGTCCCACTCCCAAGTCCCACACTGCGCCATGAATGTCTCTACAAGGCTCGACATACACTGGTGTCCTTAGCAGTGCCATAACATTTTTCCCCAGCAGTCAACCAGGGAAAACAAATACAGCCTACTGCTGATCGATGGCTTCTGGCTCACATTTGTCCTGTGTCAGGAGGGAGATGGTGGTGCTCTGTTTCAAAACACAACTGTGCAGCAGTTCAGACCCATCAATAACGGCAGGCTGGTGATGCATTACCCACCAGCCACTCTGTTTTTGTTGCATGGATGCAGACATTCTCCCTGAAGCATTAAACATGCCTCGCAGGAGACAGAAAACGTCTACTTCTCCCCCGTCTAAAAACATCCCTAGCGCAACGACTGAACAAGGAGGTAGCATTCCATGCATCTCTCTGACTAATAAACAAAATACCAGAGTCTGCCTTGCAGTGAGAGAGAAGAGAAGAGAAGAGAAGAGAAGACAAGAGAAGCCATTACATCTGAGAGGAGTGTGTGAGAATGCTACATTAAGGGGGTAATAAACCTGGATGGCTCTGTTGTTAGGAGTCGATTCGACACAATCGATATGGAATAGCCGGACGCCTGGCTGAAGAGTCCCATAAATGTGGCCTCTGGCACGCAGCAGACCAAGCCTCTGTTTAGACACGAAGCTGCATCTCCTCTCTATAAGAGTGTTTAGCCTTCTCCACATGCAGCCCCCTGGGGTACGCTGAGCGGTTGATGTTGCATTGATGAGCGCAAGAGAAGTCTGCATGCACAGACATTTCGAGATCAAGGAGCTTTGGTCGGTGACACCCAGTCTGACCCCTTTCAAACGTTGTGCTGAAAAAACACGACACACACACACACCCTCAAAGGTACAGGATGTTAACTAACGGCCTGGGCTCTGCAAAGGGTTAGTGCATTGTGTCATTACAGTACCTTCAGACACTGAGGGAGGAAATAACAGGTGGGGACAAGCAACCCTGTCAGGTGCTTTACCCATCAAAGACACCAAATGCATTAGGACATGGGAACTGCAATTGTACTGTCAATTCCAAATCTTGTTCTTTAATAGCAGTCAGACTTCTGGGAGCAGTTGAGACTTGGGCGAGCTGACAAACCTCAGAGGCAAAAAGCATGTGACTGCTGAAATGTTTATGAGCTCCTTATAAAGCCCATCCTCGTCACATTGTCATCCATATTTCAAACAGCCTCTTGCTGTTCCATCCTCAGTGCAGATCTGTACAAAACGTGTTTGCCTTCCTGCCCTCCAGCACTCTATTGCCCCAGAGAGGTTGGGGGGGATGAAGCCCTTCTAGTTTCTACTAGTGACCACATGGTTAAACTCAATTGGTAGCCTGTGTCTTTGTCAATATGTTGAGGGGGGCTTAATGTATGATTTGCTAGTGTGTTCTTGGGAATTAACATAAACATTGACATCCAATGGCAGGATGCATGCCAACAGAGCAGCAAGCAGCAATTAACAGAAGCTATATTTTAGAATACTTTAGATTCATCTAATGACACTATGGAATCTCTGAGTATTATTAGGGCTATTCTACACCGACATAAGCAGAGTCCCTCCGCAGGCAAGTGAATCATCATGTGATATTTCCCAGAGCTACATTCCCATGGTGCACGGCACCTCTGAGCAGGGGCCCTGCCAAGGGCTGTCGTCCTCCAAGAACAACATCATCCATAACCCCAGACAGGAGACACCGGCAACAGCCCTACAATCCATGACTAAGTCTCCTAAGACAGAGAAGCCAAGTCATATGAAGTGCACAACAGGAAACCTGAATCACATGCAGTGTGTTTTTTTAAGTGTGATTCGGTTGTGTTAGACCACGAAAACGGCTTAAAAACTCGGTACAGGCTAAGAGAAAGCTTACAGATATATACCGAATTCTACATGACTGAATGAAGATCAGTGGTAGCATGGTGTGAGAACTACTGAAGGGTCAGAGGCATAGAAAATGTGCTTTGTTGACAAAGGTTTCTGTCTTCAAGCTAATATATGTCTAGGTGGCTTTCGTTTCTAAAAAAGTAAGAACACTGAAGGCCTTTAAACTAAAAATGTAACTCCCACACTGTGTGGACACTGAAACTCATCCCTCACAGCCTACGTGCTCTCGTTCACAACTAGGTAAGTGGAGTGGAAAGTTATGAACCTTGTACTGTCATCAACAGAACTGAAAGACTCACATGGAACTGGCCCATAGACTGCTTAACTAATAAGGCCTATCATTGCACTCTGATAGGCATGAGGAGTTGCACACACTCACACCATCATATGGTTGCTGCGCCGTTTATGCATGGCCATGTGGCAGGTGAGGAGTCAATCATAGGAGGTGTGCCCAATGCAGCAGCATTGACGTAAGGGCTTGGGCTAATAACCAACCTCATCCGTGAGAGGATGATACCAGGTCTCTGTGTTTATTCAGCTGGGGCCGTACTGGAGTCACTCCCTGTTCCACATGGAAAAACAATGGAAAGCATGCTAACTCAACTCACAGCAAATGACAGTTTGTCCACAACAAAAAACATGTGGATACATTCTTCTCTCAGAGAAGAGACTGTTAGCTGATGCCACGAAGGTTACAATTGTCAGAATAGGCAACAAGTGCTGAATTGAGTCCTTTCTCTCGAATTGCAATGCCATTTATATCAGATCAGGCATTTTTTCAGATCGAACAAAAATGTTTTTGTAGGTGACGCACATGGGCAAATAACTTTAAAACAAAACAATGGTGACAGAGCCTTACAGTGAAAATGTGAAAAAGTTGAACTATGCTGGAGAGGCAAAGTGTTGCAAGTGTGCAATCACGATAATTCAGTAGACGCTCAGTAATACAATCTGTATAATATCAGTGCACACCAGAACAGACAGCCTAGGCCTACATCCTGAAGGGAAAACAATGTGGGGGCATTTCTCACACAATGGAGTTATTTCGATCAGCAGGACAATGAGACATTAGCAGTTGCACAGTATTTTACAGCTTTAAATGTCAATTGGTAAATTTGTGCAGAGAAAATATATCACTAGAGTACAAGAAAATACACTAAACTCTTTCAGATTATATACACCCTTGTCCTAACTGTGCTAATAAGAGAATCCTACAAGCACATAAATTAGAGTGAACATGTTGGACAGGTTTCCAACTGCTGTGACTTGTTCGGACAGGCTCTAACCTTACACATCTAAAAGTACATCTGTACTTTACAGTGCATTATCAAAACAAAGTATGTGCATTAAAGCATTAATTATGGTTGTTAAAACTACCACGGTTCAGTTAATCAGCAACAAGAAGGGTCACATCTTCTGACAAACAACATCTACGTAATGGCAACGTAACGTAATGTATTTATCTTGGCAATGACATTCTGAACCCTTATTCACTTGGCAATGCATATATGGTTCATCCATGTGATTTACAGCTATCCTGTCAATATCGACGACACTGCGAACCAAGACTGCACTAATTCCATATCTAATTTCAGCTGCATTGTGATCTATGGAATGACACTTCAGTGCTCAACAAACTATTTGTAATGCCTACCCTCAAATGTGCTCAATCACACTTGCAAGTTGCAGACCCATACATGTTGCCTATAATGTAACTTAAACAATTAATTTTGAAATACCTAATGCTTAAGATGCAATGCTGTTATCCATTGCCATCTGGCTGGCTAACCTCACAGTCACTTTATATTTTAGCAATAAGCTAACGTCAACATCCCATAATGGCTCATTATTAAAATTGTGTAATCGTGCAACATTAAGTGGTTAATTAAATTGAAGACGCACACAGCTCCCTCTGAGCGTTTCAAACACCAACGTTATTTCGCTTGCTAATTATCCTTGTGCACTTGTTACCAACTGGACATCAGCCGATTTCATTGTTAATCGTGGTTAGCCATAGCTTACTTTTAGATGTGTAAATCAGGGTTAGCGTAAAGCTAACTAGCTAGCTAGCTAATTCATTTATATTAGTAACGTCAGAGGCAGTTATTGTTAGCCTGTCTGCTTCTTTTTCCTAATGCTAGCGCAGTGCTTTCACGCTTTAATATGATGGCTGAACTATCTGCTACAACTTAGACAGAACCTCAAATAAATTATCTATTAAGGAAACTGCATTTTAAGCAAGTGTATTATCTCCGATTCAAACGTTTCACCACTCTAACTGTTTGGCTAATTTCTCATACTGCATTCCTCAGGCAACCGCTGGAGTGAGCAATGCAACACAACGGTATCAGGCTTGGGGGCTATGGCTGGGAGGTGAGGTAAACAGTCAGTTGTGATTTTCAGTTAAACAGTTCATGAAAGGTAGCAAGCAATTAACCATATAATGTCAAGAAAATGAAAAGACACCACGAAAGGAAGCGGGGCGTCTTACCTGGCTTGCTTTATGAAACTGCTTCTTGAATCCGGCCACCGACATCCTCAAAAATGTACAAAAACACCACAGAGAAGGCCGGGGAGGACAATGAAGGTGCACTAAAAGCCAGGTGAACCGTATAACGCAGAAATGTTACAAAAGTGGTATTTGCTAATCACTGTTCACACAATCGCGTATTTGCTTTGAGGCGACCACTCAGTACAAGACCACAGACAGTTTTCTATAGGGGAGATGTGGTTAGATCTAAAAGCTGATTGGTGGAGAGAGTGCTGTTTATGCAAACTACGTTGAGCAGAGCAAGCCCACGCACGTCGCATGAACATCATAGCTGAAACTTATGCATACGATACACATGCCACTCTATGAAGTGTATGCATACTATACACATGCCACTCTATGTAGGCTGTACATTTCTAAGTGTGCGTGAGTGTATGTCTGGGGGGGATAATTCCACATGACACGCCGAAACCCCAGAAAAACGTAATAAAGTTCGAATGAGTTTAAAGTTAGTTTTTAGCCTACTAGTTTGACCTGGGTATAAAAGGCATCGAAGTGTCGATATTTTCTTCATGGTAAAGAGCTAACTTTCAACTGAAAGCTTAATCAATTTGGAATAGATGCGTTGAGCTTGGCTAAAATATAAGTGAATCAATTACAACATCGCTATTTTACATTAACACTCTGCCCTCTCGTGGCCAAAATAATGTAGTGTCGGCCATGGTGTAGGCTAAAGCGCTGATAAACAAATATCAAGGAATCAATGCAAGTCGACTTGATTTTCAGATCATATTTTGTGTACAAAGGACAGGTAAATCAAAGTACTTTACATAAACCTTCGCAAACACATAACAGACATTTCAAAATACCCTAAGAATACAAAATACAGTAAAAATGAATATAGGTTAAGAAATAATCAAAAAGATACAATATGTATACACTGAAAAAAAGGACATTGGCCATCTGTTGAATTAAACTAAGCATATTGTGTGTATTTTACACAATTGTTTCAAGTTCTTTAGCCAAACGTGATTGCATTGTGTTGAATCTATATGGTATGCAGAAAGTGTACATGAACGTATTTAGATCACGTTGGGATAAAGTGAATCAATCGAGTAGATTTAGCCTATCAGCTTTCAAATTATGTCTCGCGATAACAGCGCAATCGCAGACATCACTCACACTCGTCACTCAAGTTCAACGGCTCCAGCAAGAAGCAGACATCAATTCAAATTCAACGGCTCAGCTCAGTGTAAGAAATTCCGGATTTATCCACACATGTCCAGCCATCACTCATCTCAACTATGTAAGTATACATGAATTATAATAGCTACCTGGTTATTAAATTATGTGGGATTTAAAGTAACTAGACGGCTTTTCTTTCACCATTGGAGAAAGTAAAAAAGAAGTTAAAGTTAGCATTAGGCTTAGCTTTGGCTATCACATGCTAGGCAAGTACTAATCTTCCTCCACCATTTAAGATAGCCTACTAACTACACCATGAGACTAGCTTGCTATAATTTGCCTGCTAGTGACACTTTTTTGTGTGAAACCTGGGAATTGAGTAGGTTTGTCTGAACTTGTGTAATACTTTTGTGTGTTAGCCCACATGAAACTGGCGGCAATCCACAGTTAGCGTGTCTCCGACATAAATCTCACAGACAAGTAATGTAGCTATAGTTTTCTTTTAACGATCCCCAAATGTCGTTAAGAGGTATAGCGTGTGAGTTATTTGACCGAGAATACGCAGTTATTTTGCTGCTAATATGCACGCTAATTTTAGCCTCAAGCTGCAGCAAATAAGTCATTTCAAAGCAGTTTTTCTCCAAAAAGCTTTGCATCACAGACAATAAAGTATTTGATATCTTAGGAAAAGCGCAAATTATGTGTTTTAATTGGGCGATCTTTACATATCGAGGGATATGCATGAGTATTTGAGAGACTACTATCTCGTATCAGTGTCTGTTACTCATAGCTCCTCATTCTTTTTCAGAGACAGTTAACAAGACTGGAGCAGGTTGTTGAGGTAAGAGAGCACATAGCCAAAGTGGTAAAAAACTGTTTCTCTTTTTACTTGTGTACTTTGATCCACCATTGGATGTTTCATCAAACTAACAAATTACATTTTGATCAAATTAAGCTTATACTGTAATTTTGCGGACTATAAACCGCTACGTTTTCCCCAGCTTTGTACCTCTGTTTTAAACAATGACGCGGCTAATTTATGGATATTTACCGCTTCTTTAATGCCGCCAAAAAACTGGGCAAAAAAAAAATATCGCTTTTTGGCGGCATGTAGCAGAAAACCAGGAAAGGATAGCATTTTTATTGGCAATAGGACCACACTGATAATACAAGTATCATAGTTGGATTAAAACAGATTACAGTTTATATTGATTAGATGTGATTATTATAATCAGCTCCTACAGGTATGACTTCTTAATAATTCTTGTGTTGTAAATTAAACTGTTAAGCTAATGGTTGGCCAAATGTGTCTCAACAAATGTCTTGTGTGTACATCAGTGTGCCATATCGTTACAAAATTGTTCCATGTTTCAGATAAATGCAGAGTTCAAACGCATAACGACCATGCCTCTACAGTCAAGATTTCTCTCAGAGCTGGACCTACACACTGCAAATCTGCTGAAAATATTTGAGAAGAGATCGGGGCAGCAGGGACAGAAGCTGAAAGACATGTCTGCCATGGTGACGGTAAGAATTCTAACTTAACTGTCATCACAACCATCACATTTGTGTCCATGTTGACATCTCATTTAAAATGCTGCCTTGTGCTTTATTTTTATCCTTAAGGAAGATATTGATGCTGGATGTGTCATCAAAGGACTCTGCATTTACCTCTGCGAGGATCCTGAGGATCTTGTGCAGGAGTATGTGGTAAGTGTATGCGACTAATAAGTGATACAGTGCTTCATTGTGCAAAAATGGGAGAATCTGCCAGAAGGCCTACAATGTTGGCCCATGCTACACCCCTCCACCAAGTTTCATACAAATCGGGCTGGTACTTTTTGGTAATCCTGTTCACACACATACAGACCCACAATCAAACACACACACACACACAGGGGAGAAACATTACCTTCCACCCTGCAGCGGCTTTGCTTGGGTTGGAGGTCATAAACAGTGGGGCATCGGATCTATGATAGATTTGTCCTGGCTGAAGGTAGAAATGATTGCACTGTTGAATTGTTTACAAGCCAAGTTACAAGATGTTGAACCTATCATTAAAGAATTGTATCTTCTTTTTTGTTTTACCAGGAAATGGCTGAAACCGATTTCCTCAGTGCCATAGAGAGAAACAAGTGGGGATCGAGAACAACAGTGGGGTTCTATGTTGTGAGAGACACTACCAGCAGTGAACCCTCTGATGTCAGGATAGTCCTCGAGGGTGTGATGGTGCTTCAAGATCTTGAGAATGTAGCACTTGCTTCTGCAACGTTGTTTGGGCTCTTTTACGCCTTGAACTTGCAGTACCCTACAAAAGCTCCGCTACACCTTTGAGGCATTTCAATAGATTATCATGGAGCTGGATGCAGGTGAACTGTCGAGAAAGACTCAAAGCTTGAAAACTAAGCTATGCCAGTGAAGAGAGCTCTCTCTTCTGTTCCAGTATGAGTGGAGAAGATGGTATATTGTAGACTCTACATTCCAAGACTGAGTGGTGCTGCAGCCTGGTTTTGTTACAACCAATCCAGTGTTTTATAGTTGTAAATACAGTGCAGTTCTGAACAATTTGAATTTTCGTTTGTATTATGTGTACAACCAGTCCAGTGTCTTTCTTTCTTTCTCTCTCTCTATATGTGTTCTATGGTTTTCTAACCACAAGTCAATGTTTTTACTACATATTAAGACTAATTTGATTTGAACTATTCAATTGCAATGCAGGGGGAAGTCTTTGGCATGTTTTTACGCCATTTGGGACACACTTGTCCAGCACTGAGTGGTGTTGCAGACTGGATTTTGTTACAACCAGTCCAGTGTTTTATAATTGTAATTACACCACAGTTCTAGACCATTTGAATCTCTCGCTCTTGCTCGCTCTCTCTCTCTCTGTCTCTCTCAGAAGACATGATTTCATGGTTTTCTTACCAGATGTCAGAGTAAGCTTCCTGTGTAGAGAATATATGTATTCTTTGGTTTTCTTACCACAACAATGTGTTATGTTTTTACTACATATTTAGACTATTTGACTTGTACTATTCAATGTCAAGTCTTTGGCATTTTTCCGCCATTTAGGACACACTTATCCAGCACTGAGTGGTGTTGCAGCCTGTAGTGTTTTATAATTGTAATTACAGTACAGTTCTAGACCATATGAATCTCTCTCTCTCTCGATCGAGCTTACTGTGTAGAGAATGATGTATTTTATGATTTTCTTACCACAAGTCAATGTCAAGTCTTTGATATGTTTTCACCATTTGGGACACACTTGTCCAGTTTGTGGAATAAACGTTTAGAATATAACAGTCTCATCGTTTTTAATGATAATACAAGTGGTTAGTGTTTAAAATGATCAAGAAATAGACATGAATTGACTAATTTACAAAAAGTATAAATATATAATTAAAATGTAATGTATTTGGGATATTCTTTAAATAATAATTGAATGGTGTTGGAATAAAGAGATTAAAATGAGTGTAATTTACTTTATTTAATCATATTAAATTAACTTTTTTGAATTGTGTTGGACTAAAGTGATTCATTCAATTTACTAAATCATTCAATTTACTTGGTATCAACATAAAGTACTTGTGTTGAGTGAACACAAATATTTTGTGTAGATTCAACACAATTGTGTTAGTTGCTACCAAAGCAAACCATTTGTGTGCAACCAATGTCCATTATTGAATTGAGTAAATCCAACACATTCTTTTTTTCAGTGTACTTAATACTTGTATCAAAGGCACAGGTGGCCGTTTCTCTGTATTTGTTAATTTTTTAAGCCAGAGTTGAAATCTTTAGGACATCCCTAGAATTATAGCATGCTGCTATGTGTTGTCCACACCACCACTGGTTTTAGGATCAAAGTTGCCAAGTTTATACTCACCAAGAAATTGCAATAGCACACGTTTTGACTTCTTACTGTGGTCTTTGGTGTTTGCCAAAAACAAGCTTTCTTGTTTTTCTCTTCACAGATCATCCTGCATTTTAGATGATAATTTAATTGTTGATATGGTAAAGTTTATCATTAAGTTACTTGCTGTCTTTAGTAAGTAACAGATTAAATGTCTGTATAACATGATCTATAAAGTGACAGTTTTTTTAGTTTAAAAAATGTCTTATACATATTTCTCTACCTGGAAAGGCCCGGCTGTTAGAATGGCAAAACAAGATGTTTCTCTAGACTCTTGTTTTTCACTAAGCCTCATTTGTCAGTGTATTTGATTTCAGTTCAAGCATGTGATAATTCCTGCAGATCTGAGCTAGCTGAGAAACACTACATCACTGGACTGAATGACTCGTCGCCCTGACGTCTGTGGTCATGAAGTCCTTTGAAAGACTGGTGTTGACCCATCTGAAGGGCATCACAGGCCCCCTGCTGGACCCTCTGCAGTTTGCCTACCGGGCAAACATGTCAGTGGATGATGCAGTCAACATGGGGCTGCACTACATCCTGCAACACCTCGACTCCCCAAGGACCTATGCAAGGACGCTGTTTGTCGACTTCAGCTCGACGTTCAACACAATCATCCCAGAAGTCCTCAAACTCACCCAGCTCACTGTGCCCGCCTCCACTTGTCAGTGGATCACAAACTCCCTGATAGACAGGAAGCAGCAGGTGAGGCTGGGTGAAATAACATCCAGCACCCGATCAGTCAGCACTGGTGCACCTCAGGGATGCGTGCTCTCCCCACGGCTCTTCGCACTCTACACAAACGACTGCACCTCAGGAGACCCATCTGCTAAACTCCTAAAATTTGCAGACGACACATTAGTCATCGGTCTCATCAGATGATAAGTCTGCATATAGGCGGGAAGTTGAACAGCTGGCCCTGTGGTGCAGTTGCAACAACCTAGAGCTGAACACGCTTTAAACTGTGGAGAGGACAGTGGACTTCAGGAGGAGCCCCCCAGCTCTCTCCTCACCATACTCAACAGTACTGTGTTGGCTGTGGAATCCTTCAGGTTTCTGGGATCCACAATCTCCCGGAACCTGAAGTGGGAACCCTACATCAACACCATCATCAAGAAGGCCCAGCAGAGGATGTACTTCCTGCGCCAGCTTAGGCACCTGCCTCAGGAGCTGCCCATCATGTTCTACACCGCAGTCTGTTCTGTGCACTTCAATAACTGTCTGCTGGTTTGGATCGGGCACCAAACTAGATAAGAACAGACTCCAACAGACAGTCAGGTCTACAGAAAAGACCTGTACACCTCCAGAGTTAGGAAACGGGCAGGAAAAATAACTTCAGACCCCTTACACCCTGGAGACAAATTGTTCAAATGCCTCCCCTCTGGTAGACGCTACAGATCACTGTTCACAAAAACCTCCAGACACAAAAACAGTTTCTTCCCCCTCGCCGTCTCACTACTGAACAGCTTACCCACTGTAGCATATATATTTATTTTATCCCTGCACTTCTTGCACTCTCCACTTCTTCTTTTCACTATTGATGTAACAATTCACAGCTCCTGTATATACTTTCTTAAACTTCTTAGACCATTGCACTGTTTGTTTTTGTACTGTATTGGTTTTGTATTGAGTTGAAATGTATATTTTGTGTAAGCACACTGAGAGCCACTTTACCAAATCAAATTCCTTGTTTGTGCAAACTTACTTGGCCAATAAAACCTGATTCTGATTCTGATTCTGATCATCAGCCATTGGTTACATTTGGTTGTGTGAGACTCTTTCCTGGCCACCAGGGGGAAATGTCCCACTGTAAAACAGTACTGATGGATTTTCAGCTCTTATTCAGACACATCTGAAAGAAAGGACCGATAGAATAAAAACGGTCAGAGTGCGGTCAGAGTGCACCTTTGGCAGCCCTGTAGACCTGGTTTGGAGGCCGGGTAGGGTGACTACGCTCACCCTTGGCTACAAATGGTGGCAGAAGTGGGATGGCTTGCTGTAAGGTCATTGCAGACATGCCCGTAAAACTGTATGAGGCACCCCCAGGTAAGTTGACCCCTGTGTGAGGGACCCCATAGATGGGTGAAGCACTTGTGTGTGGGGCGCTCTGGATGGGATAAGTATGGTTGGTGGATCCGCAAGGAATGCCTGTTTGCGTGAAGCGCAAGGGTGTGCTTCCCAAAGGTGAGGTCAGTGTGGCGATGTGCCATCACTACACATAAGTATGTGCTCTGACTGCCATACCAATGAGCCTGGGTCTTTGGCGTTGCAGTCAGAGTGCGTGTTTGGCACCCCTCGCTACAGCACACTTTGTAACTTTAATGAAATAATATGACACTTATAACAGTAGCAGTATCGACAAAAATCAATATGGTTTCCCAATCAAAACACACCTCACTATCATGATGCTTCTTTACACTTCAAGCACTGATTGGCAAAACATAATTGTCACAAATACTTGAACAAGAATTTAGAAGATGACTAAATGTAAGTTTTGAAAATATACATTGCAGAGTGACTTTTACATGGTTCACATAAGGTTGTCAAAATGCTTACATGACTATATTTCTCCAACCGACTGTATTTACCATGTTGTCAAATTGATGGTGGGTTGTGGTAATGATAGTGGACCAATGGGCAGGCTGTGTCATTAAACACCTCAGAGGAGCTGATCTAGAGGTTCCTCCCATACCTGAATCCATCACGCACAGACACATACTCTCTGTCGTCTCTCTCTCTCTCTCTCTCTCTCTCTCTCTCTCTCTCTCTCTCTCTCTCTCTCTCTCTCTCTCTCTCTCTTTCTTTCTCTCTCTCTCTCTCTCTCGCTCTTTCTCTCTCTCTCTCTCTTTCTCTCTTCCAGGCTGACACCTGCCATATAACACATAGGGTCAGAATAGCGAGATTAAGTTGTGTGATAAACATAATATCCACGTCTTAAAATTTGATATAAACACACACGCAAATGTTCGCCAAAAGGATGCCAAAAGTAGGTGTGTGCATTGTCATATATAATTCTGACTTAACTCATACATTCCCACTTTGTCATGGTTATATAAAATGCTAAGTCATGGCAGGCAAAGAGTCATTTAACAACATGTGCTGAACCCTTCACGCTCACAATGACTAAAGCAGTGACGCATCATTCCTAAGACTTAATTGTGCAACTTCCAAACAGACCCAGTTACTAAATTCCCAAAATGACCTTTTGTCACAAGACCATTCTGCTTTCACAATGCGTGTTGAGTATTATGAGAACAACACATTTTTCTTGATACCCGTACTTCAATTAAACAAGACATATTCTGCATATTTATGGAGATATTCAGGAGGAAAATTACCACTTTTTCAAAAACAAAAACCGAGATATTTAAGATATGGAAATAAGTATTCAAGAAAGTCCATGAAGCATTAGAAGCAAACTAAATGCACCAGAAAAGACTTACAGATGTCTGTGAATGCAATGGTTCCTGATTCCATCAACTGCAATTACATTTTGAGTTAGGCCTATAGGCATAAACATTAGTCATTGAAAACTGCAACCTCAGAGGCTTACATATTACCAGCATAGGTTTAAAGCAGTCACGAGAACAATTCAACTAACAATAAAATATTTTATTGGGAGAAAAGTCTACGATTTAATTCACATTTAATGGTTTAAAAGCAGGAGGTACCAAACATAACCAATGAATGATGATGCTGGCAATGACTGGAATAACTTTATGGTCTCTTTAAAAGCATGCAGACATATAACTTTTGTATCTGATGACAAACTGATTGTACATTTTAGATTATTGTGTTGCTTGAAAGATGCTGTTTTTAACAGAAATAAAATGCAATAGACTTTTGATGCTGTTTACTAGTGTATTTAGCATCTTATCCTTAATGTTCTAAATGGGCCAATAAGGATGATAGAAGTACCTGAAAATGATTAAACAGAAGCCGGTAGTGGTAGGCATATGCATTTAATTTGTATACTTTACATGATCATGTTTACTGTAATATGATTTTTTTATTCAACACAAAATGGTTATAGTACTGGTCTTTATTATATGTATTTTAATTCAAGATAAATTTGTTCCTCACAAACACCTTGGACTTGAGGACTAGGCTTCTGTCTAGACATTATCCTGACCACTGAAATAATGTAGGCCTATATTATGATTACAGTAAGAAAAATGAATTCTAAACTTTTGTTTGACTTTGCGCAGTTACCACGAATGCAGCCTCAGACATTATGCATAGGTGAGCTTTTCTCATAGGCTAGCCGCTCGAAGAAGGCGGTCCACACCTACGTCATTACTTCATATCCTTCTGACTGCGCCACACGGTGAAAGTCACATCTATCACGGACAGAGTGAAGGTTACCTGCTTCAACAGTGCTTGAACGGCAACCCTACTTTTGTCTGAACTTGCGCCTCATTTATCACCATTTTTGATTTAAGTATAATTGCAGCACAAGCTTATTAGATATCGCTTAAAAAGAAGGCACTTCTCACTTCGAAGACGAAATAACATTAGCAAGTTAACGTTAGCTTTATTCGGACTGTGCTACTTGCAAGCTTTCAACGAAAACATTGCCTTTTAACACGAAGATAATCAAAAAAGGTAAGTGTTATTTTATGATAAACGCACCACTATCCTACCAACCTATGAATAGTCTGTATGAAAATGTAAACGGTAGGTCGCTAGCATAGTCGTATTGTTAGTGTTAGCTGGACTATGGCGGGGCCTCCCTTGGACAATTTTAATGAAGTTGAAAAAGGACGCTTGAGATGATATTCAGTTACCCGGTCATGACTTGTCTACCTTCATTATGCCTAGTCTTTTTCAAAAAATGCTGACACATTTTCGTGTTTAGCCTAAGGAGAAAAACGTACTAAAATGCACTTGTGTGTGTGTGTGTGCTAGAACTCACAACGCTACTTAGCTAGCTATACTGAAGCGTTTGTTTACGTATCTTGTCGGTGCCATTGGTCACTACAAACTGTTTACGCTTTACCCACGGTGCCGTGTCTTCTTAAGCTACTATCGTAACAGAGTTAATACCTGCATGATTTTTAAGAAACTGGCCAAAAACAGTCGAGAGTTCAATATGTTTTATTACATTATAGCGCAAATCTGAGCTATAAAGTTGATAATTTACAATATTGCCCAACTCTTTGACGTCTCTACCTATCCATAAAGAAAATTTGAGTGGCAGCCAAGGCAGTCCAAAAGTCAAGCCCACGGTAAACACTTAATTGATAACTATCTTTACAAGACACTTGGTGCCAGTTTTTCTTGTCACGTGCTCTGCCGCTGTATCGGGTCAGATAAGAAGTTGAACGTTAACGGCAGTGGAATAAGTCAACTTTTTTTAAAGTAGTCAGTTTATACAATCAACTTGCTCAATAATTGCAACCTCATAGTTTGGGTCACGTATACATTTCTATTGCAGAGAAGGTGGATTCATGTTTAGGATTAGACGTGTGTATGTAACGTTAGATTCGAATCCCGATGTCCCAGAAGGTAGTACATGAAAACATTAAACCCAATGTTAATTCCCTGTATTTCATCATCGGCCCTTACACATACACTCCAGACTGAAGGAGCATTACCCAATTTCCTGTTAACTCTCCAAGGACGTCATCAGATTCATTTTTTGGTGAAAACGATCACGTAAAATGAAACACACTGTTGGTTTCTTTTATCATCACATTTCTGTCATCACAGCCTTTTAGTTTCCTGACGACCTTGTATGAGGACATCCGGAATGGTAGGGTTGCCAACCGTTCCTTATCGTACCGGGTAGTCTCGTATTGAACAAATAAGTGACGCGATTTTCGTACACGTCGTTTCGTATCAAACTTTCATATTAAATATGTGGGGTGTCCCTCATTTCCCCACGTGGCCACTGTACTGGGCGGTTGACCCTGTTAAAATTGTAAATATCTATCTTTCAGTGCAGCTTTGACCTTTTTTATCACATCTGTTTATGTGTTATTCTTTTATATATATATTTTCTAGAAATATGACCGCTCAGGTGAGACAGAATTTCCACCAGGACTGCGAGGCAGCCGTCAACCGTCAAATCAACCTGGAGCTGTATGCCTCCTATGTCTACCTGTCTATGGTAAGAGAAACTACAAAACCTACAGAAAGAAGGGTTGAAAACTGCTGAAATGAGAGGAGGGGTGGTGTCTTATGCAGCAAGGGCAGATTGAACTTGGATGACTAGGGCATGAAGTGGGTGAGTGACTGTTTACCTCAGTTAAACCTGGGAGCAGTGGGTTCACATACTTGGTTGTAGATAAAAAAAAAAAAAAAGTCAAAGTTCATTCATGGCTTGCCCTTACCTTACCTGGAGATAGCGAGCATTTTCAGAGTATGAAGTCATACTCTGAAATTAAACAAATGGCAACACATTGGTAGAATTTGTATGTAGTCCTACATACAAATTCTACCAATGTGTTGCCATTTGTTTAATTTGAAGGAACAGTGATGGCTGGCTCTTTCTCTTCCCTTATTTAAACCCCAAGTATGCCATGTTTCTCCACACTCATGTGAAGTTGCCCTCTTTCTCCTATCCAGGCATACTACTTTGACAGGGATGACCAGGCTCTGCATAATTTTGCCAAGTTTTTCCGTGCCCAGTCTCACGAGGAGCGTGAACATGCTGAGAAACTCATGAAACTCCAGAACCAGAGGGGTGGCAGGATCTTCCTGCAGGACATCAGGGTGTGTATTTAATCTAACTTGGTGTGAATGCGTGCCCTTATGCATGTCTGTGGGTGAGTGTGTTTGCATATAAACTGTTGGATAGCTTTTTTATGAGCTTTCTGTGTGTGTGTGTGTGTGTGTGTGTGTGTGTGTGTGTGTGTGTGTGAATGCCAGTTTTTGAGTGTGAGCGCGTGTTTGTGTTTGTGTTGGTGTGCATTGGGGAGATATAGAGCCCACAAAGGGAGGTGACTAACAGGGCAGCGTAGATACTGAGGGAGTGAAGGGTGGAGCACCTATCTCTCAAAGACATTAAACCTCAACTGAAAGGGAACGTCTCGTAATATCACAGTTTTTTCACAGACAAACCCATCATGACAGAAGATAGGAAAACCGAAATGCCAAAAAAGCACTTTGGCCACAATTCCTTTTAAGCAAAAGTAGTTAGTTACTGAATTTAAACGGATGGATGAGGAATAATGACGCCCAAATGCACTTTACAAAGTGAAACATTTAGTCAGCCAGACAACTGTGGTCAGTAAAATCTGGGTTTCCAGGACTCATACCTCAGTGGAAAGTCCCAATGTGGATTTCACTAAATTGTTGCGATGTTTCCATACTTTGTGAAAAGCCCCCCGACAGGGTTGAGGGTAGTGTGTCCGAATAAGATGTGAATTTGAGGTTGTGTCACTGAACAAGTGTGTGTGTGTGTGCTGGTGTTGTGTGGCCTACAGAAGCCTGAAAGGGATGAGTGGGGAAGTGGAGTGGAGGCACTGGAATGTGCCCTCCAGCTGGAGAAGAGTGTCAACCAGTCCCTGCTGGACCTCCACAAGGTCGCTTCCGAGCGCGTTGATCCTCACGTAAGTACACACACATACACCTAGAAGCCACTTACCTGTGATGGATCTCTGTAGCCAATACCATGTCATCTGGTTATGGGGGAAGGTTACAACTTTTAAACGTCCTCCTGGCCCTCACGATCTGCTGTTCTCCCTCACAGATGTGTGATTTCATCGAGACACACTACCTGGACGAGCAGGTGAAGTCCATCAAGGAGCTGGCAGACTGGGTGACCAACCTGCGCCGCATGGGTGCCCCCCAGAACGGCATGGCCGAGTACCTGTTCGACAAGCACACGCTGGGCAAAGAGAGCAGCTAAACCATCCCTCCTCCCAACCCCCAGTCCCCACTCCCACCTCCCACCTGGCTGCATGAATCTCTTTAGCTCAAGCTCTTTGGTCATCTGCTGTTAAGACCAGTCAGTTGGCCCCTATCAACACTCTGCTTGTTCTCCTGCACCCTGCTGTCCCCCAAAAAAAACACAGTTCCCATAAGCCATAGATTTTATCATCATTGTTTTTGCTTGTCTTCAGTGGTTGACGCGCCCGTCCTTGGCTTTTGTTGTGTTTTATTACTGATGTTATTATCAAACCAAATAAAGGGAACCCTCTGGATTCTGACTGTCTGTGTTGTCTTGTAACATGAAAAAGGAACTGTAAATATTGAAGTATGAAGTGAAAGTCCTCTCTATGGCGGAGGTGGTCTAGACACACACACACTCTGAAATCCACCTCTGCATTTAACCCATCCAGGGAAGTGACACACACACAGTGAAGTGAGGTTACACACTAACCCGGAGCAGTGAGCTGACTGGCGGCGCCCGGGGAGCAGTGATCGGGGTTAGGTGCCTTGCTCAAGGGCACTTCAGCCGTGGATGTGGGCATGGTAGAGCAGTGGTCTACCACTACCCCCCCCCCCCCCGCCCATTTTTCCTACTGGTCGGGGATCAAACCGGCAATCCTACGGTTTCCGGCCTGAAACCCTAACCAGTAGGCCATGGCTGACCTATTAACAACTACGGTCTAGATGCCTCGAAAAGGGAGGAGAGTAGAACAATATAACAAGTGTAAACAAGTATATATTCATTCAAGCTTCATTTTTTCCAGGTTGGTTAAACAGGGTTGGGTCGTACAAGTGACACTACTATTATTCAGTTATTTTGTTCTTAGTTGCCTTTGTGCTGTGAAGAGGGAAGTGTGAATTAAAACTTCCTCTCACTTTGGGGGTGAGGTGAATGTACTTTGTAAAACCAGTTTGTAAGTATTTGTTGCTTTGGAAGGCGTTTAGGGACCGTGCCCACAAATTAAAAACTCATTATCGTTATTTCACATCATCATTTAAACCTGTGGAGGTGTGCTGCGTTAAGTTCAAATACTACAATATGAAGAAAGCCATTTTTTTACCCATAAAAGTATATTCTAAAAACTGAATAGAAATAATTGAAATAGTTTTACACTTTTGAACTTTACCAATTTACCTTCCACAAGAGATCATGAGTCTTTCTTTGGTTTCTTTGGACAGAAGATCAGTTATAGGTGGTAACCATGCAACACATGGGTGGAGAGTGTTATACTATCAAGAAATGAATATCTATATACAGGCACACATACTAATACACAGGGATTATTTACACATATATACATACATATATACGTACAAATTAGTGAAGGACAAGTCTTTCAAACACCCTTGTCTCAGAGAAATAAGCGAACCCCCCATATGCAGGCCTGAGCAACGGTTGAAATAGGAAGTGTATGGCTTTAAGGGACTTTTCATCCTTTTCTCATTTTGAGCTTTTATGATCAGAACAGTTTTACTTCTGTTTTAGTTTACCACGAAAACAAGGGTATTTTAGTCAGTCAGTTTTGCTTCCCTGCTTGCTTCCTGAAAAAGAGAATCAAAGAGACAATTTCTTTTATGCCAGTTTGTTCCTCTTAACTGGTCTAGTCTGACTGAAATCTTCCCTACCAGGTCTACCCTTAGGCAATCCTGGTGCATATCGCCCCCTGGTGGTAAATATCTGAAACCAGTTCAAAAGGTCATATTAACATAGAATAGATAAAATAATAGAAGACAGAATAATTAATACTGATGCTGTATTACTAAACCATATCCTTGTGACGATGCAAACACCTATTATTCATCCATTTAAGAAGCAATATGTAGTGCCGTTGTCAAATAAAAAATGTCTTCATGCTTACCATATTAGAATTTGTATCAGTGATTTGCTTAGATTCTGATGGTCAGGTGAAATTAGAATAGTTTCTCTTCTAGACGCCTATATAAAATACCTTAAACAACACTCTAAAACCAAAGGCCTAAAACAACCCTTACCTTTGAACACAGTTCAAAGGTCGTTCCCTTCCCCTCACTTGCCCTTGCAATGGTGCAGCTGATGACAGCAGATCACGACCATTTATGTAAGAAGGTAAAGCTCTTATAATCGCACACCATTATAGGATTGCCATTGTAGTATATTCTCTATCTCCCTGCCCAAGCGTTCACCTGGCACTGTGTTTAAACATGGCTTATAGAGGAAGATGTGCTGCGGTCCGGCCTCATCGTGATGAGCAGAGATCTGTTCTCCCACTGACTGCATCTGCCCTTCAGCTATTCACCCGGGCATGGAGTGGATTTGTTCTATTTGTTTTTCTGGGAACTGACTGAGCAGTCCAGGGAGGATGGCCAGTTCTTCTTCCTCTCAATGTTATGCCAGGATCCGAGGTGTAGTTGTATCGAGAAGTTTGGGCATCCCTGTGGAAATAACAGATTTGTTTATCATAAATCCACTGGAATTGCCATGAGCTGACCATTACAAATGACAATTCCTGATCTGCTTTGAAAGTTCTAACAAGTGAAATGAGACTGACAAGTTCATGTCTTTACAAGTGGAAGGATGCACAAGCTTTTGCACATGCCACAATTACTGTTTTTCTTTCTTCTTTTAGCTTTAAGTTCATGATGTTCAGTAAAATTGCATAAAAAATGTCTGTTTGCTGCAGGAATTTGTTGTTACGAAACAACCTCTTCAAATCTTAGAGTTGATACTTCAATGAGTGTCAGAAGGCCGAATCAGAATATTCACTCAAACCTTTACATATTATACAAGCTCAGCCACTCAGAATATTCTTCAGAGAGGACCTCCCTTCCTAACTGGCACCTTGACTAGTGCTTAACTTGCACTTCAGCAGTTACATTCCTGCACATCTTTTTTCTTTCTATGTCGTTTTTCTATTTCTTATGTAAAGAAGTATTTATTGTTACACCAGGTTTTTATTGCTCTTAGTCTGACTGTTCTCTCCCTTGTAAGTCGCTTTGGACAAAAGCGTCTTCTAAATGACTAAATGTAAATGTATTCTGCTCAGTTGTTGCAGAGAAACATTTTAAGACAATGTTGACTTGTGAGAGCTGGTTTGTGTCCTTGCTAATGATTCAGAGAATCTGTTTACGACTTTTTGGGAGGCTTCGTCTGCCCTTGACTTGTATGCATCTCTTATCCCGAGACCCCTCTAGGAATGCTTTGCTGTCTTCCACAGCCTGCACCTGGCTGTAGGCCTGTTTTCGAAAACAAGCCTCACCTCTGGGAACAGGCCTTTCTGTTTGACCTCAGAAGACACTCCTCTCTGCACACAGGCCTTTCTGCCTGACCCTACATGACACTTGTCTCTACACACAGCTTTTCTGTATTACACTTGTTTTTGCAAAACTGCTTCATGTTCGCCACACCGCTGTATTAAAACCATGATTTTTTTACAAGTTCTATTTACTTTTCACTTTGAAAATCAACTATGGAGGATTTTGTTCAGGGGTCAAGCATGTATATTAAATACTGGATATTACCTTTTATCTTCCAGGTGACCTCAATGGGGTCCGGTTGAAAGAGGGAGTGGGGTCAAGACAAAGAATGCAATGGTTTAAAAAGAGCATGTGTGTATAGCCAGGAAACTTGTTTGACAAGAGTGTAAAAACATAAAATCAAAGGTCCCCATTGCTAGATGCTAGCCCTGTAGACTGATCAGATTATTGATTTTGATATGACACAATGTAAATGGAAATGTAACTTCTGAGCACCGCCAGAGTCAGGTAGGCGCTACAGATCAGTTTCACAAAAACCTCCAGACACAAAAACAGTTTCTTCTCCCTCGCCGTCTCACTATTGAACAACTAACCCATAGTAACATATATATTTATCCACTGTAGCATATATATTTATCCATGCACTTCTTGCACTCTCCACTTCTTCTTTGCACTATTGTAACAATTCAGAGCTCCTATACTTTCATAAACCTCATAGACCATTGTTTGTTTTTGTATTGTGTTGTAATGTATATTTTGTGTAAGCACATTGAGTCAGTTTACCAAGTCAAATTCCCTGTTTGTGCAAACTTACTTGGCCAATAAAATCTGATTCTGATTTGCGCCAGCTCAGGAAGTACAACCTGCCTCAGCTGCTGATCCAGTTTAACACTGCATTCATTACAGTGCATGAAATGCCCTGTATTGTTATTCCTAGGCATTTTCTTCTTCTTCTTCTTCTTATTCTTCTTACCTTTTTCTGCGATTAATTCAGCCCGAACCGCTTAACGTAGAAACTTCATTCAAACTTTGTCGCGTAGGCCTTGTAAAGGACACTTATGCTATGTATTTTTCACTTTTCTAAACTTTATACTTTTTAAGATATTAAATAAAAACGAATCTAAATTTTCCCATTGACTTACATTGGGCCATTATGACATCATAATAGGGTCTTTAAACTGGCTTGCACCTGTGCTTCACTGACAGCTGCACCAAATCAAAGGAACCTCTTCTCTGTCCCTCTCAATTTAACTGTAACTAGGAACATTAAGACACCTTCCATTCTCTACTTTTTTTTCTCTCCATCTCTCCCTCTTTCTCTCTATCCCTCTCAGTCTACTTTCTCTCACACTCAATCTCTCTTCTTCACTCCATTTTTATCTCCTTTTTTCAATATTTTCACTCTTTTTCTCTTCCACTCTTCTTTCCTTCTTCCACTCTTCTTTCCTTCTTTCACTTTTCTTTCCTTTCTTCACTCTCCTTTCTTATTTCCTTCTTTCACTCTTCTTTCCTTCTTCAACTATTATTTCCTTCTTTCACTCTTCTTTCTTTTCTTCTTCCACTCTTCTTTCCTTTCTTCACTCTTCTTTCTTTTCTTCTTTCCTTCTTTCACTCTTCTTTCCTTCATCCTCTCTTCTCTCCTTTCTTCACTCTTCTTTCCTTTCTTCTTTCCTTCTTCCACTCTTCTTTCCTTTCTTATTTCCTTCTTTCACTCTTCTTTCTTTTCTTCTTCCTTTCCTAACTTTTGCATTTCATGCGCTGGTATTTCCTTCAGGAGATGCATTTTCTAGTTTAGTCTGTTCTCTGCACATCCATCACGGTCTGGTTTGGATCGCCACCAAACTGGACAGGAACAGACTACAACGGACAGTCAGGTCTGCATAAATGATTATTGATGCCGACCTGCATACCTCCAGAGCCAGGAAACGGGCAGGGAAGATCATTGCAGAACCCTCACACCCTGGACATAATCTTTTCCGACTCCTCCCCTCTGGCAGTACACCAAAACCACCAGATACAGGCACAGTTTCTTCACCCTTGCCATCACTCTAATGAACAGTTGACTACAAATTATTTTATTATATTTATTTAATCCTAAACTGTTGTTTTACTGTATATTTCAGTGTAAGTACATTGAGAGCCACTAAACCCAGAGTCAAATTCCTTGTATGTGAAAATGTACTTGGCCAATAAACATAATTCTGATGTATACAGATAAAATAATTACATTGGTTACCATTCCCATCACGAAAGGTGGAAATCCAGTACCAAAGGTAAGTTCATTTAAAACGTAGCCATCCTGAGGCTTGTTAAAGTGACACTACAGCTTTTCAGATTGTGAAGCAAATAAGTTCTTTGACTAGACCTCATGAAGTTAACTTTGGTTGAAAAGTAAACCTTCATCACAAAAAGCACAAACAACTTTCAAAATTAGCAGTGTAGCCCAAGATACAATTTATGGTAACCAGTACAAATGTTGGTCAATAACCAATCCCTCAAAGTACAACACATTTAGTTCTAAGATGGTGCCGAGTTAAGGCCTGAGCTTTTCTTAATTAAGTTGTATCGGAAAAAACTAAACTCCTAAATGCCTCCATATACCTTTAAGACCTGTGTTCAACTGAAGTTCTGCAATCTCCCAATATCCTATTCCAAACGCTTCAGACATTTTAGAACTTCACAGCAAACTAAATGTTATTACACTCGCCTCCCAAATGCCTGTGTAGCAGCATAACGATACAATCATAACTATCCACCATTAGTTGCTTTACAGTACCTGCTGAGAAACTACAGGGTTCTTTTGGTCTATGACTTATTACTTATGTGTTCAAGAGAAGCAGGTCAAGCAGATGAAACTGGTGAAGAGTAACACAGCCGTGGCTGTGCAATGATTTTCAGAAATCAAGTCTCAGAAATGGCCGTTTATACAAATATTTTATTAGCTTGGTTCAGAGAGTTTAATCGAAAAGTCCGAATCCCATGTCATCATCGGATCCTTCCTCAGACTCCTCCTTCTTCTCTTCCTTCTCCTCAGCAGCTGGGGATAGAAGGACAGGTGTCAGAGGGCCAACATGGCAAAAACAACAAACTGACATCCTGAATTTGGCTAGATTACACTTGAAGTAGGAAATCTAGCTCTCATGTGTAAAAAATATATAGAGGGTTGTGTTCCTTGCACAGGGATTACTGACTGACTTTGCTGATGAGTACTTTGGAAAGAGCATCAGCATACCTGTGAATAGCTACTCACTAATACTATACCCACAGCATATTTACTTTCAATAAAGGATCAATGGTGCCCAGTTAAAGTGAAAAGTTGGGGGCAACATGATATTCATGATCAATAACCAGAGGTAATCTTCCTAGTCCCAGTAGCAGGTCATGATACACATCTTAGATTATACTACCCTTCTAAAACACAAGTGAACAAGCATGTGAGACTACATCCAACTGGTTGGTCGTACTGAGCGCAGTAGCATCCCACAGCCCTATAGGAGCAACTAACCTGCGGCAGCAGGCGCAGCGGCACCACCACCTCCACCTGCGGAGGCGGCAACAGCCACAGCTCCTCCGGAGGGTACGCTGGCCAGTTTACCGTAGCCTATGGAGCAAGAGATGCATTAATATCCAGGACAACACAATCTACATGGTGTGTACCAGGTTACGGTTAGTTGGAAACACATATTGGTTTTTATGGCCGTTTCTTTGCTGGAATGAATATAAACAAACTTACCCTGAGCGATCACCTCCTCAACACTCTTGCCACTGAGTTCGGAGACGACCTGCAAGTGTAACATGTTCAAGATTACATTGAGAACTTATAATGATTTGATTAGCCTTCTGATAACCACCGCACTGGTGAATTAAGTATGTGCAGGGCATTCAAATGGGAGCAACTCTGAAACATCTGATCTGCCAACAGTGCTTTACACTGGCATCCTACAGAAAATGTGGCAAACCCAAACATTTATTGAGATGGTCTGAACTATTGTAAATCTGTTGCTGGTTAACTTTTCAGAATCTCACACTGACAACACATTTACGAAATCAAGACCGTCAGTCATGTCGGTAAATCTAGGGTTCGACCCGCTTTACTGTCAATATGTCACGCTGAGACAAATATACCTTGTCCAAGCGTGTGTCATCGGCCTCGATACCAACGCTTTCAAGGATTTTCTTGATGTCGGCGGCATTTGGGCTATCCTTGCCACTGAGGGACGCGAGCAGGTAAGCAGCTACGTAACGCATCCTGAAATAAAAACGCAAACACACACATTAAACCCAACCCGTTAAATCAAACATATCTTGATATAAGTACCAAGTTGCCTAACCGTTTTTTTCGTTCGTACATTTTTACTTCATGCAAGAAATGTGCGACCCCTTGTTAGAAATACAACTGCATTAACGCTGTACAGTTATCACTACAGCATTCAACATTTCCCCCATTAACTGTGAAAGCGGGGACTCTAAAAGGACACGCATGGTATTCCAAGGGAGCTAGCATTAGCGGACAGCAGCTAGCATCCTTGAGTAAATAAACATAAAATCTTCGCTTCACATCAATGTATATCCACTATTTATATGAACATGGTCAAAGGCACAGTTTACGTCACATTTTTAGCTACAACCCTTTGTGGTTATGCACAAAATAAGACTTAATCCAATACTCACTTTTCTGAGAGCGTGGTATGTCGTGTTCACGGCAGAGCTCGTACGGGCGGAAAGGAAGTAGCGTTGGTTTGGAAAACGGAAGAAGTGTCAGTAGGCGGGCCTATGTGAAATTCAATTGGTCAAGAGAGGTGCCTATTATATCTGTTTCCTTCCGTACGCGCGCTCAAGTGGCTACTCATCGTCAGACGTCAGAAAAAAATCTTATTATGTCTGTGTGGCAGAGTGGCTTTCTCTAAGACTACAGGCAAAGCAGTGTTTAACGCCCCCATACTTCAAAAAACATTATATTAAAATAAAAACACTTACAGCAATCACGTTTCCCTTCCTTTAAAACATTAAAATGTGGTCGTTTTCCTGCCACAGACAAGAGCTCGTCTTCCTGAATTCAACTTCTATTACAATCAAATTCTAACTCAGGCCGATGGCCAGTTGTTTCTTTGCTCAACTCTTGGTATTTCTGGTCTTTATGATGGTAGGAGTGGGGGTCACTGCTTTTCAAGTGTATCCAGAATTGAATTGCCCTTTTCTGTATTTTTTACATTTTTTATCATGAATGGATATTGGCCTAATTCTGCAGTGCATGCATTGTTTATGGCTCATCTCGGTACTTTTAAAATTATTTTGCAGAACTCTGCATGCAGGGTCTCAATTGGATGTTCATCTCATTTGTTGAATTCTTGATTTGGAAGTGGACCCCACATTTTGAGCCAGATTGAGATTGAAATTTCTACAGGAATGTGTTGCTTTATGGCATAATAAGCCCTGTGTGCTATTTCTCTTAAATTATTCACTGCAAGATTGAAAGTTCTGTTTGGGGCCCATCTGTATGGATTCCTGAGGTGGGTTCGCTTGCTGGGCTGGGTAGATGTGGTGTTATTCCTTCTCTATTTTAGATACATAGTGATTTGGCTATGGTCAGACAGAGATGTTAATGGTTCATCAGAAAATGTGTTTATACCTGTTACCATGTAGTCGACAGAACTATTCCCAAGAGGTGAGCAAAATGTGAATCATGAGTCCCCTCGTAAACCTACTGTTGGCAATGTACAGACCCAGATTTCGACAGAGCTGCAAGATATCCCTCCCATTTTGGTTTGTTCGAGGGATCAGAATGCCTCCTGTGAAAAGATATAATGTCAATAGGGACATTGTGTGTCAGAAAATGGTCTCCTTGAGTGTTCAAAATATCAGGTTGGGTTCTGTTTGGACATTCAGATCTCCACATGTGAGCACATTTCACTGGGCCTTCGAATGGCATGTCTCAGTTTCCAATGTTACATATTCTCATTGTAATAGTGGGAATCTAAAAGCGGAATATATATTGCACAGATATGTGTTTGCTGTGGATGTCAGTTTTTTTTAATCCATACATGATATTCACCCTTTTTACAATGTTTTTTATGATTATTTAATTTGGATTTTTTTCGTAGGGGTTGGATTCCGATTCAGAGGTCAACGATTCATTTCTACATCGATTATTGATTCTAAACCGATTATCGATTATCAATTCTTAACCGATAAAACGATTATTGATGCATCTCGTTTTCTACTCAGTCCCAAATCACTTTCTACTTTGTGTTTAATAATTAAAGAAAATCAACAGATGAATTACATTCTCTATTGTTTTATTAGAGAAAAAGATTTTTCCTTGTCACAATTATGACTTTCTATGAACAATGCAATAATCAATGCAGCTTGCATTTGCACACAAAATGAATGTGTAAAAAAATTGATTATGAACTTTTCTGAATCGAGACAGAATCGTTCCAGAGAGAATCGAGAGAAATCGAAAAATCGATATATAAATAAGTCCTTGCCTTTGCACACTGTAGAACATTTCCAAAATAGTAGTCATCAGTTGTTCACTATGTCTCCTGCATAGTATAATATATATAGTTTTTATCCATTTTGTATGTTTTTTTGTTTTGTTTTTGTTTACATTTGTGGAAACCCGAAGATAATTCATGTAAAGAAGTTGAGCACTTGGACACAATAAAATTACACCTTTTAATTTGACAACAGATTCACATGTGTCTGTTTTGGACAGTAATTGTTTGTTGTGAATGTTGAATCATTTTTTCGTTGGCTTCATTCCTTAATGAAAAAATGAACTTAATTGGTTCCTGTGATTTGTGTCTCATGACTGATACTTCCTTAGAGGGGTACACGGGAAAAGAAAAATAATATTATTGACGAGACAGCAGAATAGTGAATTCATTATTTTTCTAACTGTATTATAAAATTTCCACATTTCAACTGTATTATTTCCACATTTCTTAGCTTGTCTTTTACCTCAGTGTCTCATTCCAAATCTGAGCATGCCAGTCACTAGGCACAAGGTTACTTTGATGTGGTTTGCTCAGGTCCACAAAGGTGGGCAGCCTAACTCAGGTGCAAAAACAATTCCCCTATTCAGGGCAGACATCAGACAGGGCACTCCTTCAGAACCCTTTCAACCCAACCCCTGTTATGTGGGCAGTGTGTAAAGTTTTAGGTCGAAACATTATACTCCCCTCTCACACACACAACACACACACACACACAGAAAGAGATATGCACACATGCATTCACAAATACAAGCAACAATAGGCTTCATTAGCCAGACCTCACCTGTGGCCAACCAATGAGAACAGTTCTCAAAACCGCTCCTCTACTGGTGAAGGCTCAACTGTAAGGTGATAAGAGAGGAGAGGAGAAGGGCTGAGAGAGACTGGGGAAATAAAGAAGACGAGACAGACCATGGTATGCAGGGACACCTTCCAGCAATCAAGTAAGATTAGTTTTTATCTGTCCTATTTCTTTCATTTATCATTTTGCGTGTTTCTCCCTTGTTTTTTTTAGACTCAAAACTAAGTTTAGGGTTACTTTTCAGGATTGTAATAATCATCCCAATACCTTAACACTTTTAACACTAGGAAAATAACATTTGATGTTGAAAATTTAAAAATCAGTATAGCGATTCTCTTGATTACTCAGTTAAACACAACATGCCACATGCTAGTAAGATGTCATAATGGCAGGTAGTCATAATGAACATTCTGCTACATTAGTATGTGTTGAATTCAGGTCAAAATAGAAAGTTATCTCAATGGTTTTGCCATTTTAGTATCTATTGTATTAACACTTTTGGTATTTGGTATTTTGGTACATTACTTACATGACTGATACTCAGAAGATCTCTAGTACAAGGGGGTTTCTATACTACATTAGGGATCCCTATCCTTTTTCTATATTACAACCCTATCCCTTTCCTCTTGTGCTATCCATATGTGAAACTCAATAAAACAGTGTATATGGCTCTGTATATACACCACTAATCAATTTAGCAAATGCATCAATGAAAAAAACTAAAAAATGTGCAGCTCAGTGCTGTTTGGCAAACCTACATTCAGTAGGCTCATTCACCCTCACTCACTGACAGTCACACAGATACAAAGCACAGTAGTTCCATTTATTTTGGAAACAAAACCAGAGGTTAGGTCACAGGTGTATTGTTACAAATCTGTCTGTAAAGGAGACCGGAACAGAAAGCACTCAGACAGGCCGGAGAAGGAAAGAGAGGGAATTAGAGAGCAATGGGAAAATGGGATTCATAGAGAAGCAAAGAGCTCAAATATCTCTTAAGCAACTCTGACATTACAGAGAGATGGTGTGCTTCATATAATTTCATGCTAGAGTAGAGCGGTTTGGTCAATGACATTTTGAGTTGTGTAGTTCAGAGTGGTAGTTGTGAGCTTATGCTCTGCATTGTTTCTAGATGTTCTTCAGGACAGCTCTGACATGGCTTTTTTTGGTCATGAATTTGGGATATGCATTGATCAGTAGGTACGGTCTTGTGTGTAGGCTACACATCAAAAAAGTATTTGGTACAAATGATCACAACTTTTGCTTTTCAATGATTTGTTACCATGGTAATTATAGCACTGGTTAGGGGCCTGTGAAGAGTTGGTTGCTATGGTTACTGTACCACAGAGTGTGCTTAAGATTCATGTTGGATGCTGGTTGTGTTTAAGATGCTGCGTGATATGGCTGTATGAGATACACTCCTGTTTGTTCCCCACATACTGAATACATTGTCTTGTACAAACAAAACCATCATTGTGTAGGGACGAATACACGTAAGCACACACACTTATAGCCAAAGGGTATGGATCTCAATCTTAGGGAGTAAGAAAGGAATACAGTAGAGGGGCAGAATGGCAAGATTGGCTTAGATAGAGGGTGTGACAGCGTCTATAATATCCCTCTTTTTAATAGTCGGCTCATCTTACAGGGCTTACAGAGCATAAAGAGGCCTTCGTACCAGTACACCTCAGATTCCCTCCCCAGGGAGGCCAGTAATAGCACAGAGAGATTAGATTACCAGATCAAATTAAAGTATTCAACAAACTGGAAACAGCTATGGTGATCCTGATGATGATGCCAGTTTTTCCTCAAAATTTCAGATGTACCCTGAGGTTCACCAGGAGAAGATCAAGATTAAAATAAAACATGTGAAGGACTCATACACTTTCTACAGTCTACAGTGTTCTTATTTCACTAGTTTCATTTAACTGTAACTCTTAGATTGCTGGTTATTCCTTTTAATAGACTTGACACAAATATGTGAACTCTCAACATTGAAACACCTGTTGTGTAGCATGTACAACAGAAAGGCAAATTAAATCCGATGAGGACGTGTATGTAAATACTGACACACCCACGGTACACTGATTGTCAGGTTGACAGACAGTCTGCATTTGGAGGGCCTTTTCTGGAGTTAAACTGATGGCTGACAACACAATCAGGTAATCTTTCCCCCAGAATATAACTGTTAAGTTCCTTCATGATATGTATTTTATAAGTCATCTCTATGGTTCATGAAAGTGAAAAAAATAAATTCTTCATGTAAGACAATATAATGTTTGCCTATTCTCTCTTTTGCTTTATTTCTCAGTTTGCCTGCCAAGCTTATAAATGGAGGCATAGCTGGACTGATTGGAGTTACTTGTGTGTTTCCGATCGACTTGGCCAAGACTAGGCTCCAGAATCAACAAAATGGGTCTCGTCTCTACAACAACATGTAGGCAAAACCTCCCTGTTAGTATCCAGAAATTGCCATGATGAAGAGTTCTGTACACACACTCAAGTTAATGGATCCAAGTGTGCCAACATCCAGACTTATTAGCTAATGGTTACAACTGATTACACTCCTAACCATAATAGCAATGACAGTAACAAGGAAAGCCCTCCAGTCACTCACTCAGTGACAGATTCAGTGGGTTATTGACTCTTTGAAGTTCTTAGGAACATTTACTCATGATGCGCTAAGTGTCTTGAATAACACTCAGCTCAAGTTTCAGCATCATACAGATGGCTTCTTAATGAGCTCAGACTATTTGGTGTCAGAGAGGAATTTACGCTACTGAAATAATGATGGGAAAACACAACCAGCTCAAACCTAAAGCTACAAAGTGGAAAGTATCTAGATTTGAGGAGCAATCCTAAAGCAAAACTAGCCTACAGCAAATTGACACTTTTTGGGGTATGTTTTTATAGGCAACTTGGTATCATTTTTAAATTCATTGTAATCGTGTATGGTCTTGTGTAGGAAAAATAAACACTGTTGTTACCACCGGCCTTCTAGGCGATGCACTTATAAACACTGTTGTTCCCGCTGGCCTTCTAGGCGATGCACTAATAAACACTGTTGTTCCCGCTGGCCTTCTAGGCGATGCACTAATAAACACTGTTGTTCCCGCTGGCCTTCTAGGCGATGCACTTATAAACACTGTTGTTCCCGCTGGCCTTCTAGGCGATGCACTCTGTAGTCCAGGGTTGGTTCAGGGTTGAACTGCTTAATGAAATTCTTACCTGAATTTCAGGCCACCTTATTATTGTAAATAACTTTAAATTATTGATTTCAGCAGCCATTTAGAACATTCATTTTCAAACACAGTGTACTTGGAATGCTACCCATGTCTTATTAGAAAGCATGGGAGGAAAATTAGCTCATCTGTGTTTTATGGCGTCTTCTGGCAGTTCTGACATGACATGGAATGATTTGTGCTTTGTTTTTTACTTTAGGGCATTCTACAAAATGTGTATAATTTATGACCTATAAAATCAGGGAATAGTTGGAGAGATATCCTCTTGTCACTTACAGTTATAGCATTTTCCCCAACAGTTTAATGAACACACAAAGCTTGTTTATTGTTTTGGTTTGAAATGCCAATGTGCTGACCAGTCCATCTTTATGCTGCAATCACTCAGCTGGCCATAGCTGCATGCATAGAGATTCAGCAAGTAATATAACACAAAAGTATTTCTGATTTCCTTCAGCTGAAAATGTTTTTTTTTCACTCATCATGCCTCTAACAGGTCAGATTGCCTTATCAAAACCATTCGCTCAGATGGCTACTTTGGGATGTACAGAGGTAAGTCTGAGCAAATAGAAAACACATACAATTCATTCACAATTCCCCCGTTTACCCATCATTTGACAATGTTCACATTATGTACACAATGGTGACTGGGAACATGAGTTTTGTTTATGCTTTGAATGTTTTAAAGGTGCAGCAGTCAACCTAACCCTTGTCACCCCAGAGAAAGCCATAAAGCTTGCTGCTAATGATTTCTTTCGACAACAACTTTCTAAGGATGGGTATGCGATAATGATAAACACACTAAACTATGAAGGGTTATTTCCGTAGCCACTGTATTTATTTTGAAGCATTGTAATATGAATTATATTGATTGAAACAGGAGTCGCTGCAAAAATGGAATTGTGGTTTATTTTAGGATGAAAGTGTATCATTTGATCTATGGCAAATGTTTTGGAAAGTTGAGATCATTCACAAACCCACAATGTTGTGCCTTCTTGGACTATCTTTGGACTATTTTTGTATGTCTCCATGACAACTAAAACCAGGCTGTTGAATTATTGAATGTTCTGTTGAGCTGAACTGGTGAATTATTAACCTTTTAAAGCTGCTTGTGTGTGAGCTTGCGACTGTGTATATGTGTGTGTGTGTGTATATGTGTGTCTCTGTGTGTGTGTGTGTGTGTGTGTGTGTGTGTATGTTTGTATCTTTGCCTAATAATAAGTTAACATTGCTGAAGCTGTGCTTCCGATGAATGAATAAGGATATGCATTAATCACAGAGTTATCAAATAGTTGTCTTGTTTTATGTCACCTCCCCCCCCCCCCCCCCTGTTAGCCAGAAGCTGACTTTGCTGCGCGAGATGCTGGCGGGTTGTGGAGCCGGTACCTGCCAGGTGAGTTATGATAGTGTGTCTCCCTGTCGCCCCCATGTGGCTTTGAAAAACACTGCAGCGCCAGGTGGCTTTGCTGTTAAGCCAGTCCAGTCCAGTCCTGGTCTCAGAGACATCATTATCTCCTATGATGAACACAGACCCATGGTTGCAGCTGTGCAGTGTGTGATATTACTGTATGTGCACACAACAGGTCATTGTTACCACCCCAATGGAGATGCTGAAGATTCAACTCCAAGATGCTGGACGGATAGGTAAGGGGGAGACTGATATTTGCACCATGCCATCTTGTCCCATGTTGATGATGCTGGACGGGAAAGTAAGAGGGAGACTGATATTTTCACCATGCCATCTTGTCCCATGTTGATGATGCTGGACGGATAGGTAAGAGAGAGACTAATATTTGCACCATGCCATCTTGATGATTTCCCATGTTGATGATGCTGGGCTGATAGGTAAGGGGGAGACTGATATTTGCACCATGCCATCTTGTCCCATGTTGATGATGCTGGGCTGATAGGTAAGGGGGAGACTGATATTTGCACCATGCCATCTTGTCCCATGTTGATGATGCTGGGCTGATAGGTAAGGGGGAGACTGATATTTGCACCATGCCAGCTTGTCCCATGTTGATGATGCTGGGCTGATAGATAAGGGGGAGACTGATATTTGCACCATGCCATCTTGTCCCATGTTGATGATGCTGGGCTGATAGGTAAGGGGGAGACTGATATTTGCACCATGCCATCTTGTCCCATGTTGATGATGCTGGGCTGATAGGTAAGGGGGAGACTGATATTTGCACCATGCCATCTTGTCCCATGTTGATGATGCTGGGCTGATAGGTAAGGGGGAGACTGATATTTTCACCATGCCATCTTGTCTCATGTTGATGATGCTGGACGGATAGGTAAGGGGGAGACTGATATTTTCACCATGCCATCTTGTCTCATGTTGATGATGCTGGGCTGATGCTGGTGGATGTTTCTCAGAGGCCCAAAGGAAGGCCACTGCGCCGGCTCAGGGGAGAGCTGCTTCAGGCCACCTGCAACTGAAGTCTCCCACAGCCCTCCAGCTGACCAAAGACCTTCTAAAGAGTGAAGGAATCGCTGGACTGTACAAGGGCCTTGGAGCCACATTACTGAGGTTGAGCAGAACGCACACACATGTCCACTCCATGCACACATGCATACAGAAACTGTCATACAGTTTCTCTCACAGACACACATAAACACACACACACACACACACACACACACACACACACACACACACACACACACACACACACACACACACACACACACACACACACACAAACAAACACACACACACACACACACACACACACACACACACACACACACACACACACACACACACACACACACACACACACACACACACACACACACACACATACACACAAGCTGTATGGAACTGTCATCCTGTTGTCTCTTCTGCAGGGATGTTCCCTTCTCCATGATCTACTTCCCTCTGTTTGCCAATCTGAACAATTTGGGAAGAAGTGGGACAGAGGGACCTGCCCCATTTTATGTGTCCTTCATCTCTGGCTGCGTGGCTGGCAGTACGGCTGCTGTGGCTGTCAACCCTGTGGATGGTACCTGTGCCAATGCTCTCTCATAATGCATCTTACAGTCTGTAGGAGTACACAGTTCATGTTTGTAGTTATGCATGTACATTCTTTTGAACAGTATAATTACTATAGCTCATGGGCCATGTATTTGTATATGTTGGAATATTGTATAATATAGAAGTTTGTTATATAGTTGGTATACTGGTGATGCAGGTTTGGGCTAAATACTGGTGATCTGTGCATGTTTCTGTTTCAGTGATTAAAACCAGAATACAGTCTTTAACTCGAGGAGGCCATGAAGACACCTACACCGGAGTGACAGATTGCATAAGGTATCATGTGGTGCTTTCATGGACACTAAGAAAAACGGACAATGGACATTAATTCAGTAACGCAACTAAAATGCACATGCCTTCAGGGCTTATAGGTGGAAGGCTAATCTATTTTGCTTTTATCAATAATATAGTGCAAACTATCATGGATTAAAACCATACGCTAGGTTTGACAGACATTTAACATTTATATTTTCAGAACTGTTTTTTTACACATAAACTGGAAAATAAAGAACTTGTCCATTCTTTCGTTTAATTCAGGAAAATCCTGCGTCACGAGGGTCCCTCCGCCTTCCTGAAGGGTGCCTACTGCCGTGCCCTGGTCATAGCACCCCTCTTTGGCATTGCCCAGGTTGTGTACTTCCTGGGCGTGGGGGAGCTCATCCTCAGCCTCCTGCCTAGGAGAGACCCATAACCGCATCCCCTGGGATTTGTAGTTCAAGACATGGCTTTATGAACAGACTACACATCATTTGGAGATATGAGGCCGAACTCATTCTCGTCCCTCTGTCATGGTCTAGACTGCCGCTGACCTTCCCTTGGCGTTGTAAAATCCTCTTGGAAGAGGGAACAGTAACAAATGCTTTTATAGAGACATTATTTTGTTCACAGACAGTAAATCTGGCCCTGCAGGGTGGAGTTCATCTCAGTTGGCAGGTTCATGGTGGCACGGAGCGCAGTATCTTGCTTGAAGCCTACACACCTACTCATCAGTTCGACAGTTGACAGTTGCTCTAAGTCTAAAAATAGATCAGACTTTTTACTCTCCTGACCGGACTTTTCACTGGTAGTGTGAGTAAAACGAATCTTATTCCTTTTAATTTCCTCTTTTCAAGAGCTGTGTCTGAAGAATCGATGAAACTTTTAAAAAATGGTCATTACTTCATTATAGAAATGAATCAATTGAATGCAGCTACTTTTCTCTTCAGTAATAAAGAAGCATGATTTTAGAACACTGTATGGATTGGCTGGTATAATACGGAGAGTAAAAGTAATTGGTTCTCTCAGGAGATTACATTGTGGCTGGTATTGAGTATGGTTTCTATTATATGCCTAGTGTTTCAGTTCACCTGTAACTGAGATAACAACAATGATGTGAGCTTGAAAATATATATTTAAGGAGGCACATAGAAATGTATGAGGGAGCAGCACTTTTTGTATAAAAGTAGTATTTAGTCAAATCTTTGAATATTGATCTCATCTGTTTTCTATCTTAGTGTTAAGGTAAGATCAGTCCACTAGTTAGTAAAGGTTGTTTGACATGGCCTTATCTGTCCTGTATCTGCCCTCAATTCATATAGCATTGTCCCCACAATTATTTGAAGAATGTTCTCTTTGTGAAGCTAATTCAGTGTGACACTGGGTGTACCCCTATGGGGATTAAGGAATCAAGTTATTTGGAGAGTTGTCTTTGAGGTGACAGCAGATAATGATTTCCAGCAACGTGGCCTAGCTTTTCTGCACTCTGTGACTGAACTCTCAGCACTCTTCTGCACCTGTCTACTGCTCCACATCTCCCGCTGACAGTAGATAGTCAGATGGGAGGCAGTTGTGCTGTATAAGGCATGTTGGTAGGGACTTGGAGCAGCATGAATTGAATTTGTGGAGCAATCAATAATTTTTCCCCAAACTGGGAACATGGAATCTTGGTTCCCAGCATTTCGCCACTGGTTGAGCATTGACAAAGCCCAGATAAGGGAATTTAGATGACTGACTTGATGTTGAATTGTACTTGTGTGAGGTATTAAATCCTCCTCAGGATACATTTTGTGTTTGTGCGTTTTACCGTCTCAGTCAGAGCTCCCTCACTGGTAATGTACCCAAAGTAAGATTGTTTACCGCCCAGGACTATGTATGTGTCCGTGTTATGTAAGGACTTTTGTTTTTAAACACTCAGATGGACGAAATCCAAATTTAACTTTAATTCAGGCCGTTTTTCTATTAGGCATTTACTATCTGATGCTCTATGACTTTTGCAGACCCTTGTGGACTGGATTATCAATTATTAATGGTAGAGTAATATAAGTTCAGGTTTGACTCATGTTGTCTCCTGTTGGTTAAATATGTCATTTTAAATAATCCATAGTTCTCTGATTACCTTGTAAACCTTTCATGGTATTTTTTTTTTACAGTTTTATTGAAGATAGAATCAGAGTTTTAGAAGCTTCAGTGGGAGATTGTTGGTGGAGAGATAGAGGTAATTTGTGTGTTTGAATGGCTTTAGAAACTCCATAAGTATATTCATATATATATATATATATGTATAAGTGAATATTCAAAATGAAAGACTATGTCCAAGTTATGTCCAAGTGTCCAATTTCAAATAAATGCTATAAAAGAATAAATTCTGCTGTTTGCCTCACTTTGATTGTTTGTCAATGAAAAGAACAGCCCATGCTGTCCTTGCCTGGGTCTCTTTCTCTTTGCTCGTGAACAGTTGGCGCTATGAAAATCATCGTTTCCTCCGGTAACCGCTCCCAGGGGACTGCGTGTGGTCCTTTGGACAGTGGTAACCAGGGCAACAAGGCTCTAGAGTCACCGACTTGCCAAACTCATCTCATGTGGTTGATGTTTCAAACAAGAAGAGAAGCCTCTGAAAACCTAAAGCGCCTTAGCATTTGACTTCCCCAGTAATGCTCACATTCCCAACATGTACTGGACGGCAAGATCATTTTCCACTGTGACCACCAGAGCAATCCGAGTCCGAGCCAATTTTTCATTCACAAATTAGAAAATGTTCTGTTCTGGAGATTAAATGCTGAATAAGGTCAATTGAATTAGCCCACAGCTCCAAAATTCATAATTATACATTCTGAGCTGACAACTAGTAGGTCAAAGTAATTTGTCTGGGTGAAGTTAGGTGGGAAAAATTATACCTTAAAGGCAGTGTTTTTGTTTTCCCATGACTTAATAAATGTCTCGTTTATTAGTTTAAAATGAGGTCAATACTTTTGCCAATACTATACATTATACATATTCACCTATGAGGAAAAAATGATTAATGACTGTATTTGAGTTTTAAATATTATTTTTAATTTTGATAATTTAGAACACATGTTGATTGGCACCGATACACTTCGGTTGTTTTCTGCAGTTCTGCCAATTCTCCAGCAGAGAGCAGCAATGTGTCATTGCTGCAGGAAAGATTTTTTTTTTTTTTTTTGTGAGCTGTCCGTTCATTTATTCATCATCAGAATATTTCTATTTTTTATAATTCAATTATGGATCACTTGAAACTCCAGTTGAAATATTGGCTCAAACTGCCCCACTTTAGTCATGAATACTAATGTCTGCATTGTTTCTGCAGCTAGCTGTTCAGACATGCAAATCCATTAAATGTGATTTTCTTATTCTGAAGAAAAACTGTTAAATAAATCAATTTCTAAAACAGATGCTGGAAATGGACCCAAAGTGGTAATCTATTCAGGGACTGATTCTATCAATATCTGTCGACATTGTGTGTGTATTCAGCTAATAACTAACAGGAGAGAGAAACATCCAGAGAGCGAAAGAGAAAAAGAGAACCGATTCAGTGAGACTTCAGGCAACCAGACATGCCATCAAGCAAATCAGGCCATGAGAATAAATCCATTGATTGCAGAAAGAAGAAGAAGAATCAGAATAATAATAAGAAGAAAAGGTGATTGTTTATTGGGGGGCAAGCGCTGAAGCCCTGTATCCTATTCCACATGCCAGGCACAGAGCAGACGATCCAGGCAAGCGGGCTCCAGGGCCAGGGCAGAAAATAGTCCTCAGCGCCATTTCGATCAATTTCCGTCACGACCCGTCTCATCTCTTTTCCTCACATCTCATTACATCTATCTATCCATCTTATTTTCCCAAGCATCCCTGCCAGTTTTCTGTTTTTTTTTAGAGCTTCTTATTCCCTGTGGCGATTTGAATTGATTTTAACTGGATTTCACCAAGGCAAAAGGTGGCTTTATGCTGGTGGTCTTTTTTGATTCCTTAAAAAGCATTACTGACTAACGTATTCCTTGAGACTATATGCTAGACAACTAAGGCCAGCATATGGAAGGGAAGGGTTTCCCAAGCAGGCAGGGACAGAGAGGCTGCAAACAGCATGTAGCCCTGAGATAGTCTTTCCATGCTGCTGCCCATAGGCTGGTGAGGGCCTATGTGCATAAGCAGTTTTGACTGTTGGTCATTTTATTAGATTGTTTTGCCCATGGAGGAAATGTTTCATGTATTGCCAAAGGGTCTGCTTTGAAACCTAGATGCAAAAAAAAGGAATGGGGGATGTATTTATATGGGAATGGGTTGTGACTGTTTGAGTGTGTGTTTACTCACACATGTTCCTTCATGTTGGTTTTTCTGTCTTTAGGGAAGATATGGGGGTCATGCAACATAACAGTGTGCAGAGCCTCATTCAAACGATCACCTATTCTCTGTGGTATAATTATTATTATTTTTACCAGGCGTGGAGATGGGGTAGGGGGACTATGGTTAATTGACATTCTTATCATCTGCTGTTATCCAGCTTCAAATCAATGTGCACCAGTCTCTTCTGATCGTACTGGTCTGGTTTGAGCACGAGATATGAGTATGCTGTTGATGTTAGAGGTTTGAGTAGGTAGGTGGCTAGATCAAGGCACTCATACCGTCAGGCTTGATCACCCAGGAAAACAGTAGGAGATGAAAGGCCTGCTTGTTGACTGGATCTCTGAGGCATCAACGAGGCGGACTGATGAATATTCAGCTCAGAGATGATGCACAGAGAGCACGTGTGCGAGAGAGAGAGAGAGAGAGAGAGAGAGAGGGAGAGAGAGACAGAGAGAGAGCGAGAGATAGAGAGAGAGAGAGAGAGAGAGAGAGAGGGAGAGAGAGACAGAGAGAGAGAGAGAGAGGGAGAGAGAGAGGGAGAGAGAGAGAGAGAGGGAGGGAGAGACAGAGAGAGAGCTAGAGATAGAGACAGAGATAGAGAGAGAGAGAGAGGAAGAGAGAGACAGAGAGAGAGCTAGAGATAGAGAGAGAGATAGACAGAGAGAGAGAAAGAGAGAGAGAGAGAGAGGGAACTGGCATAGTCAGTACACTCAGATATAGAACATTTCTATGAAAATGATCTGGAGGACATTTCTTTGTGTACAAGACAGATCACCCACCCAGGTTTGTAGAAACGCACATTTGTGCATCTGCATAAGTGACATATATGGATGAAAGGCAAGACCAGTCAGAATGTCCTAGAGAGCGGGCGAGGTGGGGGTGGTGGTGGGGGTGGGGGGGTTGAGAAAATCAGACAGTCAGACCCACTGATAACTGGGAGAACGTGATATCTTTGGGCCAAATGGGTCCACAGATACAGGGTGAGGCACGGAGCCAGTTGCTCCAAGCGCCAGCATATTATCTCCCATCTCATGGAGGTGTCATTGGCCACAGGAACACAACACTCAAGGTTAAGCCATCTAAGAGAGGAAGACAACAAAAATAGCCACAGATGGGTCTATTCTGGGCTACTTGTTTGTACTTAATGCCTTTCAAAAACTTTCTCTTCAGTGTTTTCTTTTTCTCGTCAGATTAACACACCTGGCCGTGATGAGTGGAGGTACATGATGATCACTGTATTTTTCACAATTATCTGTTAGCAATTCTATCCCATAGGGAAATTTGGGAAGGTAAAAGTGTCACTTAGAATGTTTTACTGTGTGTAGCCTTGTTATTTTACAGTAATTAGGAGTTCATTTATTGTCTTTTTTTCCTCTAAAATACATCCTGGAGGCAAAAAGCTTTCACACTAAACATATTGAGAGTAGAGTAGTGTGTGCATGTGCAATAGTTTATTGTTTTTCTCTTGAGAGAGGCTGAGAAAATATTTCCACAAAGACAAGCAAGGGACCTCTGGGCTAAACTGTGACAAATGTCACTAAATGTCAAGACAGAGTTTTATATAATCTCTCTTCAGACTTTCAGATAATATCATATTAGAATGACGAAATGGCCAAAGGGGTTGGTGCTGAAAACTAATAGGATGTGTGGTTATGAGGACATCCAGCAGAAGAGGCAACCACACTGATCAATTGAACAGTGGGATCCAGTTGGATGCGTAGACGGAGAGGCACGCGTTGTAATGTAGGCAAACCAATGAATGGCTCGTGCAATCATCTGGCAAGGACATGAGCTGATGATTCCAGCGTCCGACGATCACACAACAGACAGCCACTTGCCCATCATTCATCTTCCTCCTCACCAAAATCCCTCTCCTTTCTTCCTGTCACAACCCCATGAATCGACTGTAGGGATTGTAAGGAATAGGACAAGGAAAGCAAAGAGGGAGAGAGCGAGGAAGAGAAAGAGGGAGGGAGCTGGAAGAGGAGGAGGGAAGGAGGAGAGAGCAACACCACCGACTGACTACCTGCTCGAGCGAAACACTGGCTGAGGACACGCGCGCGCACGGTCGATCGCTCGCAGAGAAGCAACACAACACTCGGACACGAAACTATTCAAAGAATTTGGGAATTTTTGGAGAGGAGACCAATTACGAACAGCCCTGAAGTGAAAAAGTGAACAGTCATGCATCTGAATCGCGAGGACGAGGACAACAAAGGTAAGGGCACACCATACGCGTAGCTTTTCCACTTTGTTTCCTCACTGTTTGGTTTGTTTGGTAAAAACGCCCTTGAATAGCTAGGAGTGTCGGTATCCACAACTAAGCAGATGTTTTGCATCCCTTTCAACACAAACCCGTTATCCTCGGGGTCAGTACTCCTTGCAATAACAATACTTGGTGGTATTGCCCATCGTTGAAAATATTGCAGTGTGACTATCTAGTTGATATTCCTGGTGAATGCATTTCATGTCTATGTGGGCAATGACCCCAGCGATACAGACAGTGCGTTTCTCTATAGTAATAATAACCGTCATTAGACTACTGAGTAGAGTACTCGGATGCCGCTTGCCTGTTCAATGTTCACTTGTTGTTCTGCCATGCTTGCTTATGCTACTTTGTTGTTATTAGTATCCATGTCAATGTGACTTTAGGCCATCCTGGCGGGTAAAGACAAGGTCATTACATTCTCATCCATACATCCTTGAAAGGCGAGCCTGCGTTGTGTGTGTATGTGTGCGTGTGCGCGTCGCAGCGACTGGTTTTTATTAGAAAGCGTGTGTATATGTGTGTATTGAGAAAGAGGGTGTGCAAAGGCGACAGCGCGTGCGGGCCTGTGTGCGTAAATGAGTGCTAATCTCTTATCTTTTTTGTGCGCATTATTGAGCGTGACCAGCGTCCCGTTAGACGGTCCAAACGCTGAGGCAAACGACAAGCAATCTACAAGTGGTTATGAGGAAATATACCCAGGGTTTTCGCATGTTTGCAAGGGGCATGATAATCACTGGTGGCGGAGACTTGTCTCTAGCCCGTCTACCTTGCCCCTTGTCGCGGCAACTCTTGAGACGTGGTTTTTAGAATTACAAGGAGAACCCTAACCTCCAATCCGTATTTTGAAGCGAACAATTGCTTCTGTTGGGAGGTTCGGGTGTGTGGGGTCTGTAAGATTATAAGGTATGATGGTTGTTGACTTCTGTCAACAGTTTCTTGCTCGGTAGGTGGATCTAATCGGGGCACCTGTGACTTGCCTACCAAGTCCAACAACGCGCTCTTGGAATCTCCCTTTGGCAAATAAACAGTGGCAGTTTCAAAGGAAATACGCGCATGCGATGTAGATGTTATATCATCGTATATTACGTTTCAATTAACGGCAACCGGAATTGTTTTCCTTGTTTCATCGTATGTGATACGTTTCAGCTTGGGCGGTGCCATTATGTTTGTAAAACGACGGCGAGGAGGGTAACGGTCGCGCCCATAGGTCCGTTTCCCCGCGCATGCCGGTGCTTCCCTCTCCACGTGCATTTCTCCTTGTAAATTCCCGGCGCATCTCAAGGTGGAGCAAGGCGGGGGAGATTGAGCATGTCTGTGCCAGTGATTTAACAGACTGACGTATCGATTATCTTTCCCTCATCGCCTGAGGATTCCTTCTCATCTCTGCCATCTCTTTGCCTAAATTTAGGTTTGTATCAGACGCACTGTCTGAAACAGCCAGAACCATAGCAGTATGTGTTGGGGGTCATTTATCTATTTAATCGCCCTCTGAATTGAAACATTTTCAGCAAGCTATTAACCTTGATTATATAATGACATGTACACACACACACACACACACACACACACACACACACACTCAAACACACACACACACACACACACACACACACACACACACACACACACACACACACACACACACACACACACACACACACACACACACACACACACACACAAAACAGAATGGGATTGGAATTTTTAAGGAACAGTTTGTTTTAACTGTATATAGCCAGGGTGGTTCCATGGAGAGGTAGGTAAGAACCATAGGAATTGTGTTGTTGTAGCCTATATCATGACCTGCTCCAACTGGTGCACACACTTAGAGTTGAACTCAGATCATTAACTGGTTAAAGTGATCGTTAAGCACATGACCATGAAAGGAATTCATATTTGCAAAGGTAGATCCTTTCTAAGTCCCGAATGTGCAATTTGGAGCTGGAAACATTCATTTATTTGAATTACTAAAGTAAAAGATAACACTTATCCCCTATGTCTAGCAGAATGAGATTTTCCGTCAAAGCAGAAATCTGTTTTGGTTTTCGGTCTTTGATTTTTTTGTCTTCCAAAACATAAAGGAGTAGTCATTCTGACATTTTACAAACTCCCTCCTTGAACATTTTAAAACCTGTTTATATCACAAAAATGGATTTAGTTAATTTGTTGGAAAACGTTAGGAAAAAATGATGCTGCAGCGAGACTCTGGGGACCCCAGTTGCCCTCTAATCTCAGTTTTATTATCGTCATGACAGTAAGCAGCTTCTTCCCCCGCCTGAATGGAAACTCAGCAGGGAATTTCTCTGGAATCTCGCACTGTACTTATCTAAACGGATTACGAGCTAATTTCCAGGCAAAGCCAATACATTATTTGTTGATTTGTGGTACAAAGGATAACGGAGCTGAAACTGGTTGTGTGTGCAGTGAGCATGAATTCTCTTCTTTCCCGGCGGAATGACCCCTGAAACCTTTCTGCTGGAGAGATGGATTGTTGCCGTGGCTCTCAGTTCTAGCCAAGCATCCCACATTTAACCTCCTGATTCAGTCAATTATTCCTCAAATTAAACGGGTGAAAGCACTCCTCTTTGTGCTTTTTTGCTCCAACCTTAGGTGGACTCCAGCTCCGCATCATCACCTCAAAGAGGCATGTTAGACAAAGACATATGCCAGGCCGACAGCTGAGTAATAAGCAACTTACCTGCAGGGCTTTGAGGCAGTGAGGTTAGCCAACTCGCTGTAGGCAAACTAACAAGACACCTTCACGCGGGTAACTGATGACTATTGCATGCATGCAGGCTGCCCTTAATTAAGCACAACGGTTCCTGTAAACCAATGAACCTGTAAGAGCAATCAGAGCTTTGAGTTCAGAATATACCCAATAGGGAGGGAGCCACAGTCACCCCATAGGCAAGGCAAGTTCATTTTTATTACACATTTCATACACAGAGGCAGTTCAACACAAATGAGAACAAAAGGAACATTTAAAGGAAAGATGAAGGCAAAATGAAAGATCATTAATAATATAATTAAAAGAAGTAAAGAACACAATTAAAAGGACGTTCACATATATCAAACAGAATTAAAACATTGTGGAAGTAGCCCTGAGTGTATATCTGTTTGGGAACACAGAAATAGAAAATATGGAGCAATAGTTTGAATAGAAATCATAATAGAATTCCTAATAGAAGTAAGTTTGTTTTTCAAAGTGGTAATGAGACATGCCTAAAGTATTTGGATATTGCTGTGTTCTCAGGATGGTAAATTTAAACATTTGTGTTGATTCCAGGACAACTAAGGGCATGTGTTTTTGAAAGGACCACACACATAAGTATGTTTATAAGTATGTTTATTGAGCATCAATGATACAAAATGAGGGCATACAAGAGATACTGTACAATGCTCATTGGACCATACTAATTTAAAGATAATATGGCCAACTCTGTTTGGTCATAGGCAAGCTATTCAACACTGGCCTCCTTTCTGAAAGCCTAATAGAACTGCCACTGAATGTGGACTTGCCTACATGTGGCTGAGTGATTTGTGACTGTCACACACTTGAGTTATTGAGCAGAAATAATCTGTGCCCAGAGTCAGGATTAAGTCTCCTATACATCCACTAGGTTTTTAGCACCCAAGCTAAACAGTGAAGTTAAGCAGCAGGCAGGTGTGCATTGCAGTCTGGCCCTAATGGTTTGCTGTGTGGGAGCCACAGGCAATAGGTTTGGGGGCTTTAAAGATTTTGGATTCAGTGCCAGATGGCGGTCGGTCAGACAGTCTCAGCGATGAGAGTCCCCGGCCGGCGTCATTGAAATTCCCAGAGCGTGGCTCTGATGTTGTAGTGGAGTGATAAGGCAAACATGGCGAGAAGGTCAAGCTCCAGCCGGGTTGTCAGGTCTCTGTCGGATAAGAGGAGGCGCGCGCGGGGGCGGAGGTGGCCAGCTGGAGACGTGCGCGAGGAGCACGGGCCCCTGGAGCCGCGCCAGTGAGGGGCCACACACAGGACAGACACCAGACACCAGGCCTGGACAGACACCAGGACAGACACCAGACACCAGGCCTGGACAGACACCAGGACAGACACCAGACACCAGGCCTGGACAGACACCAGGACAGACACCAGACACCAGGCCTGGACAGACACCAGGACAGACACCAGACACCAGGCCTGGACAGACACCAGGACAGACACCAGGACAGACACCAGGACAGACACCAGGCCTGGACAGACACCAGGACAGACACCAGACACGGCCTCTGTTCTCATTTAGTCATTTAGCAGACGCTTTTATCCAAAGCGACTAACAAGGATATATACACATTTTACATTTTACACTGATGGCACACTGCACATCAGGAGCAATTAGGGGTTCAGTGTCTTGCTCAAGGACGCTTTGACAGGGAATCAAACTAGCAACCTTCTGATGACTAAACGACTTCTACCTCCTGTACCACTGTCGCCCCAGGTATTCAGTCAGGTATTCAGAACCAATAAGCACCAATGTTTTAGAGGAGGAGTGGAAAGTTATTATGTCACAGTGCTAATATTGCAACAATAAGGGGCCGTTATGAATCCAATGCCAATCCAGTGCATAAGGGGCCGTTATGAATCCAATGCCAATCCAGTGCATAAGTGGCTCTGGAATATTTTTTGACATGAAAAACAAGGGTTTGCCTGGAGCCAGACTTATTGGTATATTCTAAAAATGAAATTATTCTACACACGAGACGCCATGGCAGACACTTGATGTTGTGGCTGGGTGCCTTAGGCAGTTCATGATATTTGCTCCTGACAGCAAAGAAAACAAGCTTAAATTTAAGACTTGTTTTGTCTCGTCGCCATTGTGCAATAGAGCAATCTGGTCATTGTGCAGAAAACCAAATACAAATGTATGAGTTCTGCCAGATTCGTTTAAAAGCTTGATAAATGACACATTCACATGCAATAATATCATTATGTTTTTATAAGCATGACAGGTGATTTTCCCCACTAAGGAAACAGGGTAACAGTGCCCAGCAGCATCTATATGCACAGCCATTCTAAGCGATAGGTGAATTTGAGACGATTGTGTCTTGCTTGATGCAGCTTATTTTCTTGTCATAGTCATTATAATCAATGTATCGACCTGACAAAACAGCACGTACCTATTGGCATGGCCACACTGTGCTGTGTCCTGCGCTCTGAAAGGGTTTATCACTGGCCACAAAGCTCAGTGGTCAACTGCCTCTCAGCCAGGCAATACACTGCATATAAATCTGGTTAACAAGCACAAAGGGGGTTGTCTCCTTCGGCACTTCCACAGACGTGGGAGGGTGGATTGTCTGGTGGTATGGCGGACAATCATAGATAATCATAGACAGATAGTGTTTGTCTCTGTGGCGGAGCCTGACAGACTGATATTGTCTGTGGGTATGGGGCGGGAAGAGAGGGGGCAGGTGAGGAGATGAGCATATATGAGTGGTGCAGACGGGAGTGTGATGGGATGTGATGACCCCTCTGGATTACGTGTCTCTTCTTCTCCAGACCGACTGCTCATAATCGTCTGTCGTAATTGCGTATTAATAGCCGCATCCAGCCCCATTGGCAAAGCTCTTGTTAATATAACGTCTCGTGGAAAGAAACAAAGGGAGAAATAATGGACTGTAAATGACTAGAGTATCAGTGCGTTTTCTTTTCGGAGGAATGGCAAAGCGAGTGGGAGAAGGAGGGAGAGGAAGGAGGAAAAAGAGCGTGATTAGTCAGGTGCTGTGCGTAATAGCTAGTCTAAAATGGGTGTATTTTTATCCTGTGGCATTACTCCAGGGTGTGATGGGGAGAGAGGCACAGAGATCAGTCCATTTAGAGCGACGAGAGAGCAGCCACAGCTCAGAGATAACATAACACCATTTAGAGATGGCCTACTCGCTGCTGAGCTATGATTTATCCACTGTACCCTTTATTCGCGCTGATAATCACACACACAGCGCATTAAGTAATGGCAACTGTCCTGCAGTTGTTACAGTAATAGATATTATTGTGATGTATGTTGGGAACCTCAATAGCATGAGCATGTGAAGTAATGGCAGTGTAAGTATTTACTTCATATATAAAAATAATGTTAGTATTAAGGATTCAAATTGGAAATTAAGTTCATATAAAAGGGTTGAATGATACCTTAAATTGCTTATTAATGTCTTCCTTCAACATATATGGTAACAGTTTTCATTTCAATATAACGCATATCGCAGATTGAAAGACAATCCAGATTGAAGGTCAGTGATGTGGTGGTTGGTCATGACACCAGCCCCCTCACAGACAACCTGTGTTCATCAGAATTATCGCTCGTGCTGACGATAACAGAGTGACCCCACTACGCTTGTACCAGGGGTGTAGTGCGTCAAGTAATGTGTGTCATGGCCTGTGAGCCTGCCTTGGCCTCCATTCTGGGGCCTGGCATTGTAACCCCCCCCGCCATTCCCATAATGCTGTCACTCACTATCACGCAGACGGTTCAGGGCAGAGCTGAACAAGAGACCCACAGGCCAACGGCCACGCGCCGCACCGCAGTTAATGTAGGATTCTCATTAGTGACACAGCTGATAATGGAATGCTGTGCTATTTTATTTTAATTAGATACTTTATTATAAATACAATGTGACATGGAAAATGAATCATAAAGATGTTGAAGAGAATGAGATAGAGGGAGAGGGAGAGAGAGAGAGAGAGAGAGAGAGAGAGAGAGAGAGAGCAGTGGATGACTGAAGGCTGGGCTGGAGCTCTATGTCTGTTAGAAGTCAGAGGTTGATATGAGCTGCTGGGCTGGAGAACAGAGCAGCCTTGACTGTCTCAATAAAACCGTCACATTTGTTAACCAAGATTGAGCAGAATTGGAGTGAATCAGGTGTCAAGGAGGAAGGTTAGAGTGTGTTTTTCTGTGTGTGTGTCTGTGTGTGTAACCTGAGTAGTGTGTGCATCTTTCTGTATGTAAGTATGTGTGTGTGTTTTCCATGTTACATAACGCCCTCTCTGGTTGAGTCACGTGGAGTCTCCGAGAGCTCTTCTCCTTCTCCCGCTCTTCTCCTCTCCTCTCCTCTCCTTCTCCTGTGCGCTCCTCTCCTCTCCTCTCCTCTCCTGTCCTGTCCTCTCCTCCCCTCTCCTCCCCTCTCCTCCCCTCTCCTCTCCTCCCCTCTCCTCCCCTCTCCTTCTCCTCTCCTCTCCTCTCCTCTCCTCTCCTCTCCTCTCCTTCTCCTCTCCTCTCCTCTCCTCTCCTCTCCTCTCCTTCTCCTCTCCTCTCCTCTCCTCTCCTCTCCTATCCTCCCCTCTCCTCCCCTCTCCTCCTCTCTCCTCTCCTCTCCCTTGTCTCCTCTCCTCTCCTCTCCTCTCCTCTCCTCTCCTCTCCTCTCTGTTCCTGTCCTTTCCATTCCTCTCCTCTTCATTTTGTTTCTTCTCCTCTGGTCTGCATTCTCTCCTCTTCTCTTGTGTGACCTTCACGTCTCCTCTCCCATCTTTCTGCCATCCACTGCACTCTTCACAATCATTTCCACGGTTTGCTCCATCAATTCAAAAATAAACAATCATCATCGCAACAGGATCATCACCAACAGAGGGAATCATTTGTGCTCCTGTACCTGAGTGCAAATAAAAGACAATCTGACTTAAGAGGGAAACACACGTGAACAATACTAATGGCATTAGGTCCTCCATGCTGGCCCAGCCTGAGGGACACACTTCAGCCCGCCCAAGAGTACCCGGAGTACAGCCTCATCAGCACGGCGCAGGCCCTGTGACTCATCAGCTGAGCTCAGCCAGCAGACTCCTCTACGCCCGCTACGCCTGCTGTCTCACACACAAGTGGAGAGGGACAGGGAGGGAGAGAGAGAAGAGAGAGAAGGGGTTAGGGAGAGGTTGAATGAGGGAGGGGGAAGAGAAGGGGGGGAAAGAGGGGGGAAGGGTGGGAGGAAGAGCTAAGGGCAGAAGCGGGTGAGAGTGGAAAGGGAGGATAGAGAGGCAGTGTCTCATCATCAGTACCTCACAGGAACGTGTGTTTTAGACACAGTGAGAGAGAGAAAGAGAGAGAAAGAAAGAGACTGAAAGAGAAGCCAAGTGGGAACGACTGTAGCTTTTAATCAGCCAGCTCATGGGCGCTCTGGTCTCTAGGGACTGAGCATGGAAAGAGCAAAAGAGAAAGGGATAGAGAGAGAGAAAGAGAGAGAGAGAGCAGGTGAAAGAAGAGGTAGAGTGAGATTGAACGGACTTGAGGGGGAGGGGAAGGGTTTCTGAATTATCATCCTGTTATTTATGAGGAAATGGGAAAGGCGTTTGTGTGGCAGGATCGTCTGGAGTGGCAGGGGCTTGCTTCCTGTTATTTATGTGATGTGTGATATTTGCCAATTTGAGGAAACATTTGTCATGCCAGCACTGCATTGTAAACGCATGCAGATTCTCAAATGGGGGGGCTGATGGCAAAATGAACAGGCTGATGGCCTCCCATCAACAGGCGATGGCAGAGGAGGTGGGGGGGGGGGGGTCTGGTGTGCAAATGGTGTCATCAATCTTCATACATTCATTAGCATACTTAGAGGGGCATGCAATATGCATTCTGTGTGCAGAGCACACTGCGTACTTGAAGTGTACGTCCCATGTTTGTATGCACAGGATGGCGTCGTGTGTGAGTGATGGTGTGTGTGTCCTTGTGTGTTCTGAACATGTGTAGGGTTTTATTCTGGGCAGAATTATGACAGGTCAACAAGTCATGCATGGAATGGAACAGTGCCCATAAGCAAGGGGTCAAGGGTCGCGGTTGCTGAGACGGGGGTGGGGAAGCTCGTGCTGTGCAGATTGCTAATAGGAAATGGCTTCCGTGCACACTTTATCAGAAATGCAGGCTACGTATGGCGGGAGCGTGTAGAAGTGGTCCTCTTTGAAGTGGCTTGGTCTCTCGTGAAATCTCTCTGTAGTGACACATTCCTCTCCAATTCAACTCGAAAAGCCCCAACCCACGGCTCTGGAGCATCAGCACGAACACTAGTGAAAGGCCTGTCTGAGTATGCAGATGTGTGTGTGTGTGTGTGTGTGTGTGTCTTTTGTTTGAACCACACAGTGGAAGAGAGGGAGAGTACAAGGAGGAGAGAGAGAGAGGGGCAGAGGTTGAATGTGAGAGCATGGATGTGGACCAAGTCAAACAGGCTCTTGACTTGAGTGAATAAAGGTGGAGAGAAGTGCAGTGGAATAGGGGATGGGGAGAGGGGGGGTGGGGGGGTAGGGGGGGATCAGGTCAGACCCCACCACACTCGTTTTTGAGCGTGGCATAATTACAACTCTTAGCGAGACCTCTCGGAGAACAGAGAGGCCCTTCTCTGATTCTGGAATCGTTCTTTTGGTCTCAGCACAGCCGCCTACTGAGCTGCATTTGCATTTGACTGCCGGCT
>NC_137927.1:26937859-26943105 GCF_963457725.1 Sprattus sprattus
TCCTGTGCACGTCCCTGCAATCAGCCATGATGGATTATGATACTGAAGCTCCTCTGGTGGCTCGTCTCCATCTGCCACACCCTCGGAGGCCTATCCTATGTTTGTACCGTCTGGGCTACCTCCATCCTCAGAGTCTGTGTTTGTAAGCCCAGTGACCCTGGTGATATTTTTGCGATGGGTTTAAAATAGAGCCAAGAAGATCCCTCTTGACAAGCTGTGCCCTTTCTCTTTATCACGTCACGTTTAGCATCCAGCGGGGGAATAGCAGATGAACATCCCTCCAGCCGGCGTGGAGGGCCGCAGCTCAAGAGCATTCAGATGCATATCTCCGTGATCACAGCGCTCAAACAATGCTTATCTCTCAACTCCCAATTACGGCCCTCACTAAGGTTCCTCCACTACTGAGTGCGACTGAACCTGGGATATGAATGGTTACGGTATGATACGTCTGTAGACTTCCTTCCTCTCTGTACACTTGATCCTTAATGTGTGTTCTGTCTCCAGGGGATTAACCTATTCTTATCTGTTTCCCACCATACCCCACTGAGATCCGTACTGAATCAGGAGATGGTTTCCTATAAAATGCCAGCGCTTGGCATCAAACGCGGTGAACGCAGCTTAGATCTGGCCTTTTGGCTCCTCCACTGCTTCTGGTGGCCAGGTCTGAGCTGTTTGCATATCTATAAGTCCAAACCCCTTCTGATTAACGAGAAGTTACGGCGAGAGGCGTGAACATAACGTTGGGATGGTTTTGTATAGCCAACCATTTCAAAATATTTCAAAACAGATGCGATTCAGCCTGCTGAAAAAGACACGGAAACGACATCGACCTGTCAGCTGACCTTCAGACTGCAGCCAGCTCTCAGATTTGGAAGCTCCAATTATTTTTCTCATTTGGTTTAATTTTTGTCTTCTTAATGCCATGACTCTCAGAACTTCAGCGCGTTCCCTGGAGGGGGTATGTTTATGAGCTTTGGTACATGGGAAAAGAATGAGAAAAAGGGGGCAGCCCACAGCACAGATGGGGCTGACCTTCTGGTCTGCAAGAGCAATGCAGTCAATGTGTAGCGATATTGGCGGTGTTTGTTCATGCAACTCGATTATGTCCCCGTGCGCAGTATAGGTTAACTGCATCATGCCATTCTCTTAGGCAGTGAGTCAGTTTAACATGATTTTGGAAAGAGAAATACTGATAGGCTGCAGAAATATGGAGGCTGAGTGAGGTTTTCACATGGATGCCTCAGGGTCTTTCTCCCGTCTGATAGGATCATAGAGGCCCAACCTTGTTTGTCTCAATCCCCCGGCCCATATGAGTGCAGGCTGGCAGCAGCCCTCCTGTGTTTGTGTCCTCTCACGTCTGCATGGGTTTGAACTATGACAATTATACATGGCTCAGTCTTTTTCCCCCACATACATCTTTTTTTTTAAGGTTTTTATTGGGGCGTTTTTGCCTTTTTTTACCGTAAGTACAGTGAAGAGTGTGACAGGAAATGAGAGGGAGAAGAGGTGGAGAGGGGACTGGAGACATGACATTGGGCCGGATTCGAACCCGTGTCCTCCATGGGCATCAAGCCCAAATGTGGTTGGGGCTACTGCTTGCGCCACAGTGCCCCCCTCCCCCACATGCATGTTGTCTCGGGTCCTTGGATCAGGGTTTTGGCTCCCTCCGAGCGGGCCATTGCACTCACCTGTTGTGGGCAGGCCTCATTGATGCGGCTCGTTTGTGGAGTGCAGTTTCTCGGAGCTGAGTGATAGGCGCTATGTGGGCAGCGCTTACTGCCATTTCACAGTCTGGTGCTGCACTAATTCAGCTCACTCCATTAAACCGCCCGCGCTGGGCCACATCAACGCGTTTTGGCATCGCACTCTCCTCGTGATTCTGTGCAGACGTTTTGTTTGGGGTCGACCTTTTAAAGCACACGGGATAATTTGCCATGTATTGTTTTACATAACCTTATTTGATGTGTTTGGGAGGCGACGTGTTTGTGCGCGGCTGTGAGGTATTCTGAATTTGATTTGTTTTGCCTGTAAAGAGCCTCTGCTGATTAGTGGAGCATCATTGGTAGACCTCTCGTAACCCAGCGTGAGGATTGCTTCACTGTTGAGCTCTGAGGTAGCTTGACCTCTCATGACCCGTACACAAACAGTCCATTAAATTACAATTTTAAAAAACAAAGCATACTCTTAGTGTCTTGGCTGAAAGCCATTTTGTTAAAGCCACAATGCATTTATTTTTCGGCATGGGTACTCAGATGAATTGTGAAACAATTGTAATGTTCGCTCAGAGGTTGAAATAAAGGGGGGAAAGTGACTCAGTCCTGTTAAGAACTAATCAAGAGCGATATTGTTTTCCTTAGGGCAATTACATTACAACATACATGGCTTCATTTACTGTATTAGATTAGACTCTGTAATTAGACCGGCAGACCCAATATGCTTTTGGCAGAGAAATGAAAGCCACCAAAACCAGAGATGAATAGAATGTGCAGTGGAACCTCAAGCATCCAGACAGGCAGTGGGCAGTCAGCACAGAGGGAAATAGGCCACAGTCACCATAGAGGAACATAGGCCACAGTCAACACAGAGGAACATAGGCCACAGGCAGTGGGCAGTCAGCACAGAGGGAAATAGGCCACAGTCAGCACAGAGGAACATAGGCCACAGTCACCATAGAGGGACATAGGCCACAGGCAGTGGGCAGTCAGCACAGAGGGACATAGGCCACAGGCAGTGGGCAGTCAGCACAGAGGGAAATAGGCCACAGGCAAGGGAACAGTCCGAGCTCCAGACTGACAGACACACAGACGGACAGAGAGGGAACGGGACAGATGAAAGAAAGGCCACAGGCTTAGTCACAGTGTTCATAGGAGGTGTGTCTGTTTCAGCCTGTTTAATGGACTCACCTGTCAGAGCAACTCACTTTAGCAGTCCATCAACACAGGGCACACACTCATCCAAACACACACACACACACACACATGTACATGCACATAAACACTCATACGCTTCCATACACACACACACACAGACCAACACATATACTACAGTATATGTGGCACATAAAGTACATATAATTCAATTCAGTTCAATGTAATTTATATAGCACCAAAACAATAAAATTGTCTCAAGGCGCTTTACAGAGCCCAGCCCCTGGACCGCCCTACATACATGCACACATGCTTACATGCATGCTCACATAGGCATGCTCATTGGCATGCATGCATGTACACATCCCCATGCAGACAGCTGATTTGAGAGGCCCATGCGGTTTGTCCCTGTGCTGTGAGACACATGAGAGCCCTCAGGTCATAATAGTCATAATGAAGCCATAAAACAACAGCCTTCCTCGCGTCTGTGTCTCATACACACAGGACCTATAAAGCCACTACTAGGAGTCTTACCCACAATATGTTCTGGTGTTAGTGTTTTTAGTGTGTGTGTGTGTGTGTGTGTGTGTGTGTGTGTGTGTGTGTGTGTGTGTGTGTGTGTGTGTGTGTGTTTGTGTGTGTGTGTGTGTGTGTGTGTGTGTGTGTGTGTTTGTGTGTGTGTGTGTGTGTGTGTGTGTGTGTGTGTGTGTGTGTGTGTGTGCCTGTGCGTGTGTTTGAGTCGTTGATAGTGATTTGTAGCATAACGCAGTGTTTGCATGTGAGCGTCTCATCGAGTGCTGTGTCCGTACGTCACATCTGTGTAGAATAGCAGTCAAGCACGCAGATGTGGTGTTGCTAATTTCCACCCTGAAACTGTCTTTGCTACTGTGCATTAACGTGTGTGTATCTGTGTACACGCAAGGTGTGAGTGTGTATGAGGTTGTGTCTGTGTGTGTGTGAGAGAGAGAGAAAGGGGGCCTGTGGGGTGGGGGGGGGGGGGGGGGCAGAGACAACCTCTTGTCTAATTCATTCGGACACCTCCACACCCCCCTGGGTAGTCTCCTATTGAGCAGCATTCTGCTGGCGTTCTCCACAGACACCCCATGCTTTCCCAGTCCTTTCAATGTCGCATGGACAAGAGCGAGTGTGACATGCGACGGCCTGACAATGAAAGCCTGTTCCGCCGCGTGTCCTTGTGTGCAGTAAATTGCATTACTATCTGTGCATGTGTTTATTTTTCGCGAGTCGTCGTACGTGTGTGCCTTGCTAAGAGCAGCAATGCGCTGTACATTTACATTCCCCTCAAACAGGGCACTAACAGAGCAACAGAGCTTTTTGTAAACATGAGCGCAGGCTCTTGGCCCGAAGGCACGCAACAGTCAGTGGACTATTAAAGATCAACTTTACATTCATAATGAGCGAGCGCTGCCTGACCGTCTGCCTGACCACAACTACTGGTGCAATCTAGTCCCTCAATCTCTTTCATCTTCCTCACAGTCCCCCCCCCCCCCCCCCCATCAACCGGCCCCCTCAAAACTCTCCCTCTTTTTATTTGCTCCGTCGCTGTTTCCCAAAGAGCACTTGGTCTTATTCCTCGCCCTCATCTCTGAGCCTGTGCCCCTCTCCCCTCTCACGTACCCCCCGCCCCCGCCCCCGCCCCCGCCCTCCCCTTCTCCTTCTACCTCCCTCAGTCTGCCTCTCCTCTGGCCCTCATTCTCTCCCTCCTTCTATCTCTGACCTTCATTTCCTCAAGCGCTCCTTTGTGTAATCCCCCTCTCTCCCGCGCTGGCCTGGCTGCCCTCGAACCTCACCCACTCTCCCACTCTGTCTCTCCCATCCCTCATCCCCTCATCCCCTCTCCAAGCTCACCCTCACCCACTCTCCCACTCTGTCTCTCCCATCCCTCACCCCCTCATCCCCTCTCCAAGCTCACCCTCACCCACTCTCCCACTCTGTCTCTCCCATCCCTCATCCCCTCTCCAAGCTCACCTCACCTACTCTCCTCAGTACTCACTCCCATGATCTCTCTCCCCCTCCGTGCTCCTATGCGCTCCATCTCAGTTTGCCGTCACTCCCTCTCCGTCAATCTGTCTCTCCACTTATCTTTTCTGTTTCTGACCCCCATTTTGCACTTATTCTCACAGTGTAGTTGCCACTGCCGACAGTTCTTTTTGTTCCAATTTCTCTTTCCATCTGTCCTTTCAGCTCTTTGAATCCTACTTCCAACCATTCCTCTTCTCTGTCTCTCTGTCTGTTCCCGATATTCATCCTCTTTCCCCAGCACCACCACACCCACCACCCCACCACACCACACCCCGCCCCGCCCTGGCTGCCGGTGAGTTATGGCGTTCCCCGGTCACAGGCAGCCCTGCTGACTCT
>NC_137927.1:26943305-26965805 GCF_963457725.1 Sprattus sprattus
TGCAATCAGCCATGATGGATTATGATACTGAAGCTCCTCTGGTGGCTCGTCTCCATCTGCCACACCCTCGGAGGCCTATCCTATGTTTGTACCGTCTGGGCTACCTCCATCCTCAGAGTCTGTGTTTGTAAGCCCAGTGACCCTGGTGATATTTTTGCGATGGGTTTAAAATAGAGCCAAGGAGATCCCTCTTGACAAGCTGTGCCCTTTCTCTTTATCACGTCACGTTTAGCATCCAGCGGGGAATAGCAGATGAACATCCCTCCAGCCGGCGTGGAGGGCCGCAGCTCAAGAGCATTCAGATGCATATCTCCGTGATCACAGTGCTCAAACAATGCTTATCTTCAACTCCCAATTACGGCCCTCACTAAGGTTCCTCCACTACAGAGTGCGACTGAACCTGGGATATGAATGGTTACGGTATGATACGTCTGTAGACTTCCTTCCTCTCTGTACACTTGATCCTTAATGTGTGTTCTGTCTCCAGGGGATTAACCTATTCTTATCTGTTTCCCACCATACCCCACTGAGATCCGTACTGAATCAGGAGATGGTTTCCTATAAAATGCCAGTGCTTGGCATCAAACGCGGTGAACGCAGCTTAGATCTGGCCTTTTGGCTCCTCCACTGCTTCTGGTGGCCAGGTCTGAGCCGTTTGCATATCTATAAGTCCAAACCCCTTCTGATTAACGAGAAGTTACGGCGAGAGGCGTGAACATAACGTTGGGATGGTTTTGTATAGCCAACCATTTCAAAATATTTCAAAACAGATGCGATTCAGCCTGCTGAAAAAGACACGGAAACGACATCGACCTGTCAGCTGACCTTCAGACTGCAGCCAGCTCTCAGATTTGGAAGCTCCAATTATTTTTCTCATTTGGTTTAATTTTTGTCTTCTTAATGCCATGACTCTCAGAACTTCAGTGCGTTCCCTGGAGGGGGTATGTTTATGAGCTTTGGTACATGGGAAAAGAATGAGAAAAAGGGGGCAGCCCACAGCACAGATGGGGCTGACCTTCTGGTCTGCAAGAGCAATGCAGTCAATGTGTAGCGATATTGGCGGTGTTTGTTCATGCAACTCGATTATGTCCCCGTGCGCAGTATAGGTTAACTGCATCATGCCATTCTCTTAGGCAGTGAGTCAGTTTAACATGATTTTGGAAAGAGAAATACTGATAGGCTGCAGAAATATGGAGGCTGAGTGAGGTTTTCACATGGATGCCTCAGGGTCTTTCTCCCGTCTGATAGGATCATAGAGGCCCAACCTTGTTTGTCTCAATCCCCCGGCCCATATGAGTGCAGGCTGGCAGCAGCCCTCCTGTGTTTGTGTCCTCTCACGTCTGCATGGGTTTGAACTATGACAATTATACATGGCTCAGTCTTTTTCCCCCACATACATCTTTTTTTTTAAGGTTTTTATTGGGGCGTTTTTGCCTTTTTTTACCGTAAGTACAGTGAAGAGTGTGACAGGAAATGAGAGGGAGAAGAGGTGGAGAGGGGACTGGAGACATGACATTGGGCCGGATTTGAACCCGTGTCCTCCATGGGCATCAAGCCCAAATGTGGTTGGGGCTACTGCTTGCGCCACAGTGCCCCCCTCCCCCACATGCATGTTGTCTCGGGTCCTTGGATCAGGGTTTTGGCTCCCTCCGAGCGGGCCATTGCACTCACCTGTTGTGGGCAGGCCTCATTGATGCGGCTCGTTTGTGGAGTGCAGTTTCTCGGAGCTGAGTGATAGGCGCTATGTGGGCAGCGCTTACTGCCATTTCACAGTCTGGTGCTGCACTAATTCAGCTCACTCCATTAAACCGCCCGCGCTGGGCCACATCAACGCGTTTTGGCATCGCACTCTCCTCGTGATTCTGTGCAGACGTTTTGTTTGGGGTCGACCTTTTAAAGCACACGGGATAATTTGCCATGTATTGTTTTACATAACCTTATTTGATGTGTTTGGGAGGCGACGTGTTTGTGCGCGGCTGTGAGGTATTCTGAATTTGATTTGTTTTGCCTGTAAAGAGCCTCTGCTGATTAGTGGAGCATCATTGGTAGACCTCTCGTAACCCAGCGTGAGGATTGCTTCACTGTTGAGCTCTGAGGTAGCTTGACCTCTCATGACCCGTACACAAACAGTCCATTAAATTACAATTTTAAAAAACAAAGCATACTCTTAGTTTCTTGGCTGAAAGCCATTTTGTTAAAGCCACAATGCATTTATTTTTCGGCATGGGTACTCAGATGAATTGTGAAACAATTGTAATGTTCGCTCAGAGGTTGAAATAAAGGGGGGAAAGTGACTCAGTCCTGTTAAGAACTAATCAAGAGCGATATTGTTTTCCTTAGGGCAATTACATTACAACATACATGGCTTCATTTACTGTATTAGATTAGACTGAGTAATTAGACCGGCAGACCCAATATGCTTTTGGTGCAGAGAAATGAAAGCCACCAAAACCAGAGATGAATAGAATGTGCAGTCGAACCTCAAGCATCCAGACAGGCAGTGGGCAGTCAGCATAGAGGAACATAGGCCACAGTCACCATAGAGGAACATAGGCCACAGTCACCATAGAGGAACATAGGCCACAGTCACCATAGAGGGACATAGGCCACAGTCAACACAGAGGAACATAGGCCACAGTCACCACAGAGGAACATAGGCCACAGTCACCATAGAGGGACATAGGCCACAGTCAACACAGAGGAACATAGGCCACAGTCACCATAGAGGAACATAGGCCACAGTCACCATAGAGGGACATAGGCCACAGTCACCATAGAGGAACATAGGCCACAGTCACCATAGAGGGACATAGGCCATAATCACCACAGAGGGACATAGACCACAGTCACCATAGAGGGACATAGGCCATAATCACCACAGAGGGACATAGACCACAGTCACCACAGAGGAACATAGGCCACAGTCACCATAGAGGGACATAGGCCACAGGCAGGGGGCAGTCACCACAGAGGAACATAGGCCACAGGCAGGGGGCAGTCACATAGAGGGACATAGGCCACAGGCAGTGGGCAGTCAGCACAGAGGAACATAGGCCACAGGCAGTGGGCAGTCACATAGAGGGACATAGGCCACAGGCAGTGGGCAGTCACATAGAGGGAAATAGGCCACAGGCAAGGGAACAGTCCGAGCTCCAGACAGACAGACTGACAGACTGACAGACACACAGACGGACAGAGAGGGAACGGGACAGATGAAAGAAAGGCCACAGGCTTAGTCACAGTGTTCATAGGAGGTGTGTCTGTTTCAGCCTGTTTAATGGACTCACCTGTCAGAGCAACTCACTTTAGCAGTCCATCAACACAGGGCACACACTCATCCAAACACACACACACACACACACATGTACATGCACATAAACACTCATACGCTTCCATACACACACACACACAGACCAACACATATACTACAGTATATGTGGCACATAAAGTACATATAATTCAATTCAGTTCAATGTAATTTATATAGCGCCAAAACAATAAAATTGTCTCAAGGCGCTTTACAGAGCCCAGCCCCTGGACCGCCCTACATACATGCATACATGCTTACATGCATGCTCACATAGGCATGCTCATTGGCATGCATGCATGTACACACCCCCATGCAGACAGCTGATTTGAGAGGCCCATGCGGTTTGTCCCTGTGCTGTGAGACACATGAGAGCCCTCAGGTCATAATAGTCATAATGAAGCCATAAAACAACAGCCTTCCTCGCGTCTGTGTCTCATACACACAGGACCTATAAAGCCACTACTAGGAGTCTTACCCACAATATGTTCTGGTGTTAGTGTTTTTAGTGTGTGTGTGTGTGTGTGTGTATGTGTGTGTGTGTGTGTGTGTGTGTGTGTTTGTGTGTGTGTGTGTGTGTGTGTGTGTGTGTGTGTGTGTGTGTGTGTGTGTGTGTGTGCCTGTGCGTGTGTTTGAGTCGTTGATAGTGATTTGTAGCATAATGCAGTGTTTGCATGTGAGCGTCTCATCGAGTGCTGTGTCCGTACGTCACATCTGTGTAGAATAGCAGTCAAGCACGCAGATGTGGTGTTGCTAATTTCCACCCTGAAACTGTCTTTGCTACTGTGCATTAACGTGTGTGTATCTGTGTACACGCAAGGTGTGAGTGTGTATGAGGTTGTGTGTGTGTGTGTGTGAGAGAGAGAGAAAGGGGGCCTGTGGGGTAGGGGGGGGGGGGGGGGGCAGAGACAACCTCTTGTCTAATTCATTCGGACACCTCCACACCCCCCTGGGTAGTCTCCTATTGAGCAGCATTCTGCTGGCGTTCTCCACAGACGCCCCATGCTTTCCCAGTCCTTTCAATGTCGCATGGACAAGAGCGAGTGTGACATGCGACGGCCTGACAATGAAAGCCTGTTCCGCCGCGTGTCCTTGTGTGCAGTAAATTGCATTACTATCTGTGCATGTGTTTATTTTTCGCGAGTCGTCGTACGTGTGTGCCTTGCTAAGAGCAGCAATGCGCTGTACATTTACATTCCCCTCAAACAGGGCACTAACAGAGCAACGCTTTTTGTAAACATGAGCGCAGGCTCTTGGCCCGAAAGCACGGAACAGTCAGTGGACTATTAAAGATCAACTTTACATTCATAATGAGCGAGCGCTGCCTGACCGTCTGCCTGACCACAACTACTGGTGCAATCTAGTCCCTCAATCTCTTTCATCTTCCTCACAGTCCCCCCCCCCCCCCCTCAAAACTCTCCCTCTTTTTATTTGCTCCGTCGCTGTTTCCCAAAGAGCACTTGGTCTTATTCCTCGCCCTCATCTCTGAGCCTGTGCCCCTCTCCCCTCTCACGTACCCCCCGCCCCCGCCCTCCCCTTCTCCTTCTACCTCCCTCAGTCTGCCTCTCCTCTGGCCCTCATTCTCTCCCTCCTTCTATCTCTGACCTTCATTTCCTCAAGCGCTCCTTTGTGTAATCCCCCTCTCTCCCGCGCTGGCCTGGCTGCCCTCGAACCTCACCCACTCTCCCACTCTGTCTCTCCCATCCCTCATCCCCTCATCCCCTCTCCAAGCTCACCCTCACCCACTCTCCCACTCTGTCTCTCCCATCCCCTCATCCCCTCATCCCCTCTCCAAGCTCACCCTCACCCACTCTCCCACTCTGTCTCTCCCATCCCCCATCCCTCATCCCCTCATCCCCTCTCCAAGCTCACCCTCACCCACTCTCCCACTCTGTCTCTCCCATCCCTCACCCCCTCATCCCCTCTCCCCCTCTCCAAGCTCACCCTCACCCACTCTCCCACTCTGTCTCTCCCATCCCTCATCCCCTCATCCCCTCACCCCCTCTCCAAGCTCACCTCACCCACTCTCCCACTCTGTCTCTCCCATCACTCACCCCCTCATCCCCTCTCCAAGCTCACCCTCACCCACTCTTCCACTCTGTCTCTCCCATCCCCTCACCCCCTCTCCAAGCTCACCCTCACCCACTCTCCCACTCTGTCTCTCCCATCCCTCACCCCCTCACCCCCTCTCCAAGCTCACCTCACCTACTCTCCTCAGTACTCACTCCCATGATCTCTCTCCCCCTCCGTGCTCCTATGCGCTCCATCTCAGTGTGCCGTCACTCCCTCTCCGTCAATCTGTCTCTCCACTTATCTTTTCTGTTTCTGACCCCCATTTTGCACTTATTCTCAGAGTGTAGTTGCCACTGCCGACAGTTTTTTTTGTTCCAATTTCTCTTTCCATCTGTCCTTTCAGCTCTTTGAATCCTACTTCCAACCATTCCTCTTCTCTGTCTCTCTGTCTGTTTCCGATATTCATCCTCTTTCCCCAGCACCCCCACACCCACCACCCCACCACACCACACCCCGCCCCGCCCTGGCTGCCGGTGAGTTATGGCGTTCCCCGGTCACAGGCAGCCCTGCTGACTCTAAATAAACCCGTGGATGCTCCTCATTATGGGCATTGGATCACATGCCTCTGGGAAATGGACTTTGATGGGTTCTGCCTGTGAACCGCCCCGATAAATACACCTGTCAATCAAATAAATGAGAGTGCCGGGGCTGAATGCCCTGTGTTACCGCACCGTGCCGGGGCTGAATGCCCTGTGTTACCGCACCGTGCCGGGGCTGAATGCCCTGTGTTACCGCACCGTGCCGGGGCTGAATGCCCTGTGTTACCGCACCGTGCCGGGGCTGAATGCCCGCACCAATGCCGCGACGTTTGCCATGTGCACAGGTGCATCCCACAAGTGGGGGAAAAGGCGGGGGGGGGGAGAGACAGAGAGAGGAGAGAGAGAGAGAGAGAGGGAGAGGGAGAGAGAGAGACAGGGAGAGAGAGGGAGAGAGGGAGAGAGAGAGAGAGAGAGGGAGAGAGAGAGAGAGAGAGAGGTTGAGAGGTAGAGAGGGAGAGAGAGAGAGGGAGAGAGAGAGAGAGAGAGACAGGGAGAGAGAGGTTGAGAGAGAGAGAGAGACAGGGAGAGAGAGGTTGAGAGGGAGAGAGATAGAGGGAGAGAGAGAGAGAGAGAGAGAGAGAGAGGGAGAGAGGGAGAGAGAGAGAGAGAGAGGGAGAGAGAGAGAGAGAGAGAGAGAGAGAGAGAGAGGTTGAGAGGGAGAGAGAGAGAGAGAGAGAGAGAGGTTGAGAGGTTGAGAGGGAGAGAGGGAGAGAGGGAGAGAGAGAGAGAGAGAGAGAGAGAGAGGGAGGGAGAGAGAGAGAGAGAGAGAGAGAGAGACAGGGAGAGAGAGGTTGAGAGGGAGAGAGGGAGAGAGAGAGAGAGAGAGAGAGAGAGAGAGAGAGAGAGAGATAGAGAGAGAGAGAGAGAGAGAGAGAGAGAGAGACAGGGAGAGAGAGGTTGAGAGGGAGAGAGATAGAGGGAGAGAGAGAGAGGGAGAGAGAGAGAGAGAGAGACAGGGAGAGAGAGGTTGAGAGGTAGAGAGAGAGAGAGATAGAGGGAGAGAGAGAGGTTGAGAGGGAGAGAGATAGAGGGAGAGAGAGAGAGAGGGAGAGAGAGAGAGAGAGAGAGGTTGAGAGGGAGAGAGAGAGAGAGAGAGCAAACAGGTGAGCGAGCAAGGCAGCTGTAGGAGCATGGTGTCGAGCGTGCCGCTTCAATGCCTGACAAAATGGAGCTGAGTGGTGCTCACGCGCGGCAGGCGGCAGCGGCAGCGGCAGGCGGCGGTGAGAACAGCCACTCCACACCTGGTTTACAGTTCACCAGGTGACGCCGTGGCCAGGAGAGCCTGAGTCAGACGGGGGACGCTCAGCAAGCTGGGGTGCACAAGAAGACAAACAGAGAGAGAATGAGAGAGGAAGAGAGAGAAAGAAAGAGAGAGAGAGAGAGAGAGGAAACATAATTGAATGAGAGCTTACCCCCAAAAGGTGACAGTAAATATGTCGGTATCTGGGGCACTGAAGCAGTAAATCTAATGAATCTCTCTAAGACTTGCCTAATATCTCCTTTATCCCTTTGTTGCGGTGCAATGCTTCAATAGATAACAGAATGTGGATGGGGAATATGATGAGGAGAATGCAGGAATGAAATACGGGGTATGAATAGAAAGGGAAGGAGGGGTACAGGGGAGGTATTCTCTAACAGGTGGCTGGTTGGAATCATCCCTGTTAGAAAAGGTGTAATTGCTCGATAAGGGGAAATGAGGACACAGCATTACCTGTTACATTAAAAAAAGAGTAGACCTAACAGCATATTACTGTTGCACAGTAGGGCAGGGAAGAGGGAGAGGATGAATGACATGTCCCTAGTAGAGTGTGGCTTCTGTCTGAACCCGACCAAGAGAGTAGTGCCTGAACATTATTTCTAAACTTCTGTCCGAACCCAACCCAACCCTCAATGGGTCTCTATTGGGCCCTTTGGGCTTGGGTCAGGTATCCACCATCTATTTCTAGGTATCCAGTGGGGAGGGAGCGAGAGAGGTGAGCAACATCAGCGTTGACGAGATGAGAAGAGTGTTTGTGTGTGCAAAATGGCTTACCAACCTTCAGTGTCAGTAAACTGCCTCAGTTGTTGTTTGTGTCCACACTGTAAACTTGCGTGTAGTGCTGCGTGCGGTGGTGGCATGCGGGTTGATGCGGGGGGGCCTTGCAGCCATTCAGGAGCACTCCAGCGCGGGCCGTCTCACGCAGCGGTAGGGCTCGGCAGGGCGCCCATCAGTGCACGACGTGAGGCCTTATCCGGGTGAAGTCCTGTTGTGAGCTTCACAGGGGGTTCAGCCACCCAGGGCCAGGACCCGCAGCTCGCTACAGTCTGAGGGGCTGGGTACACGCTCAGGCAGACTCGCCCCTCCGCTCTCTCTCCACCAAAACATTTCCACTAATTGCCGTCTCCTGTGCCGAGCAGCGCGGTTTTTTGGGGGGGGAAATGTAGTGGGTGCACGCGGCCCAAAACCAGCTGCGCTCATGCACGACATGTGCTGTGAGTGGCTCCATCCGTTTGTCAGGAAGAGTCTTGTCGTGTTATGAAGGCTGCTGTGTTTTATGAGATGGTGCAATCTGAGGTTTGTTCATCACGCAGAGTTCATCACCATTTTACTGTGGGTGATGGCCAGGTCAGTCAATTCACTGAAATGGATCGGCTACAGGGATACCGCTACATTAAAATAATGTCTGAGCCTGCAGGGTTGGGTAAGATGAATGTTCAAAACAAGCAGTGGTGAAGCGGAACAAGTTGCCTCTTGTTTTAACATAAAATGTAAAACAAAAAAAAACACTTAAATGAAAAAGAATGCTGGGCCTTTAAATCTACTGCATTCATTTGTTAGTAATGACCTAGGTCTGTAGCTAACACTGTTGGGTATGCACCTCTGGTAAAGGGTTTTTTCTCACTGGATTGTTGATGTAGTGCTTTGCCAGCTCAACTATGATGCATGATTGCATATTGCATGAATACAGACATATTTAATCATTTGCCCTAATATTCATCACATTAGTGAGAAGGAAGAGAACATGTCACAAATGCATTTCTCCAGGAGAGATGTAGAATCAGTTTCAAGATAAAGGTAATCTTATATCATACGTCAATATTAATATTTGTCCTTTTGTAACATTTTAAGTAGCAACAAAATGGTCAGAGTCAGGCTGATGTGAGGAGGTCTTCATGAAGCCGGTGCAAAACAGGGACTTAACCGGCACCAGAACCCATAACCGTACAGCCAGCTCTGGTTAACAGGCACCTTGGGTGCCGAGCAACCTACTTTAAAAAGAGGCAGGCCCAAAGGCAGGCTAAGGAACAGCATCAGGCCTATGAAGAAGCAGTTCTCAGCTCTGCGCAAGGTGCGTCAGGCCCTCATCTGGTGTCTCTCTGCTGGTCAGGGGACTTATTGAGGATAGAGCTGGCCTCATCGTTCCCTAAAGAGACCTCATCTGGTGTATGTGTGTGCTCGTCAGGGGACTTATTGAGGATAGAGCTGGCCTTGTCGTTCCCTTAAGAACCCTCATCTGGTGTCTGTGCTGGTCAGGGGACTTATTGAGGATAGAGCTGGTGTCGCCGTCCCCTAAAAACCCTCATCTGGTGTCTGTGCTGGTCAGGGGACTTATTGAGGATAGAGCTGGCCTCATCGTTCCCTAAAGAGACCTCATCTGGTGTATGTGTGTGCTGGTCAGGGGACTTATTGAGGATAGAGCTGGCCTCGACCTTCCCTAAAAACCCTCTTCTGGTGTCTGTGTGCTGCAGCCTTCGTCAGCACTGCATTTCTCAGCCAATAAACAGTTCTGGCTTTTTTACATGTATCGTATCCATTCCATTCCATTCAGACCTAAAAACCCATTGAAGACCTCTGGAATGTGATCAAAAGGAAGATGGATGGTCACAAGCCTAGCCAGTAGTGGCATGAATTCACCCAACAGCAATATATGAAAGACTGGTGGAGGGCATGCCAACACGCATGACATTTCTGACTGAAAATCAGGGTTATTCCATTAAATATTGATTTCTGAACTCAACTTCCTGAGTTAAAACATAAGTATTGTGGTGTTTTCTTTGCATTATTCAAGGTCTAAAAACACTGCATCTTATGTTATTTTGAACAGTTGTTTTTTTCTTCAAATAAATGCTCTAAATGACAATGGGCCTCATTCTCGACAGCAGTTGGGAAGACTTTCCGAAGGATTTCAGAAGGAACTCCACTTCGGAAACATTTATGAAAACATTTGCATTCTCGTTATTTTTTTCTTCTGTGCTTTCTTCTGAACTTCAGACAACTTTCAGAACTCGAAATAGCAGTCGTAACTCTACCGGAATCTTCTCAAATGGGATTCCACGGGCCATCTTGTGGTTATTTGAGGAATCGCGTTGAGGAATGACATTTGAAAAAACTCCGTATTACAGTAAAAGGGTTAACGGGCGAATTTGTGAGAACCCGTTGGAGATTGCGTTCACGTCAACTCTACAGACATCCTCGGATTAAAATAATTATGATAATAATAAATACGAGAATATTTTTATCATTAACAATTACGTTTCACATTTATAGTCATAATTATACGAGGTAGTGTTTATTGTTACACTAGGTCTATATGGCTCGTAGCTTGACTGTTCTCTCCTTTGTAAGTCACTTTGGACAAAGGCCGCGTCTACTAAGAGACTGATTGTGAATGACATGAACACTGCAAATGTAAGTGAATAAATAAATAAACACTAAGGTCAATCTCTAAGAACTAAGGAATTAATTTATTGCACTTTATACTACTACTGGTGGCCAGTCTTCACCCCTATGGTGGCCATTACGAACGACAGGACGGACTACAACTTATACTCGTACTTGGGACCGGTCTTCACACCTATGGTGCCTATTTTTCGATTAAAAAAAAAACAAAAAAAGTGACTACTTAAATGTGTTTTACGGACTTCGGACGTTCAACGTTATACAATATCTCCACCTTATTAATGAACACCTGTTACGAGGTGGATTCGGAAGATTGTGACAGCACACGTTTCTAAAATTTGCGTCTCCTAATAAGGAGCTGGCAGGGCGTGTATGTATGCAAATCCACTTTCACGAGAACGCGCATCAATCTAAGAAGCTAATCGGAAGGAACCCAGCTGAGAAGACTTCGGCTGCTTATGAACACATTTTCAAGCGTGCGGGAATGCAGCGGAAGCGTTTCTCTTACGCTGTTTTTGCGAAGTCGTGTAAGAAACATTTCTGAAGAATTACAGAAAAAGGTCGAGAATGAGGCCCAATGTTCTTCGGAATTTGGGAAAAAGGTTGTCTGTACTGTATAGCATACAACAGAAATTCAATTTGACTAAAACACATAGTACCTGTAAATAGTTAAACCTGAGAAAATGATAATTTTGCAGTGGTCTCTTAATTTCTTCCATAGCTTCGTATCTGGAGCAGTCAAAATTGAGGTGAAGCTCGCCCCTCTCCTGAGAAAGGTTGCTTAGCACTTTATCTCACCCCGGTGTGCCAGCCTCCCCGTAATCCAATCAGCAGAGTCTTCATTAAGCATTTATTAAGATGTGTCATTTTCTGATAGGGACCATGATTTTTCTTCCCTGTGACTCTACAATTAGATATGAGCAGCATGCAGTTATTAAAGGCAGATGAATAACATCCATTGTCCAGTTATATCTCATTTTGTTGCTATTTTGTTGGTGCTTTTAATAGTCACCCCTTTAAAGCACTACATCAATATAACTCTAAGGACTGGCCCCGCTAACTGCCTGCATTCATTAGTTAAACCATCAGACATCTTCAATGGAGGCTGCCTTGGGACACAACCGGGAGAGTTAGATATGTTTTCTATGGTGGGTTGAGCCATCAAGCAGGAATCCATTGTTACAGATTTCTTGATTTGGTTTGACTAGTTTTCTTGATCTATTTGTCAATGTCTTTTCATGGGGGTATTGCGTAATTCGTATTTATCATGCATGCATATTTTCGATAATTATTTGTGCATTTCAACTTTGCTTTGATTTATAACATTGCCTGAAGGGGAGATATCTGACTCGTCAGTGCCCCCTCTGGCTGAGCTGAGATTTCACAGGTAACTGTAGGTCATAGTGGTTGGTTAGGCAGACTTGGTTTGTGTGCTCAGTTTGGTTTCACTACACTTGGCACTTTTGTTTTGTTTTGTTCTAACGCTCCTCTCTGGCAATAGCATCCAGTCTTATGTAATGGAAGGTAATTTAGTATAATGTGTTCAGTGCCACTGTTCTCAGTTCAGAGAGTTACATTCCACTCATCTCTGCCCTGTGATTGATGACATATTTGTTTTGTTGCCAGAAAATGTCTGCACTATTGAAGCACAGAGGTATTGTGACTTGTGCAAGGTTTTCTGTCAGCCACACGATAACATTTATCATTCATGACAAGCCGCATTGCAATCCTCTTTCTGTTGCTCACCCACAAGTCTTATGAGCGCTTCAAAAGCCCGAGGTTGTATTTTCTTTGTATTGTTTATTTTTGTATTTTTTTTTTTTGTTTACATCATGATCTGTAACTGTGGTTATATGTATAGATGTGAGCTTGGCGTTTGAATTCAATAAAAGAAAATAGGAAATGAATGCTGGATACAATATAATGACTGTTTTGCTCTAAAATTAGAGCAACATTTCAAAAAGGGGCTGTTTGAAGTAAGGAGGTGATATATTTTTGACATTTTAATGTCCTAAATTTCCTTTTGAACTCTTTAAACCTGCAGATGAAACTGAGGAGAGCATCTGCATTTGCCGGGTAAAAAAACCCAACGAGATCTATGGAGAATAGAATCAGCTGTGTGGGCTGATAGAGATTAGGCCCAAAAGTTATTTTCTCATTTACATATTTACTCACTCCCCAGGGAGACAGGGGGGAAATATGATTTATAGGGCAAGCAGGTGCTGAGAAAATGAAAGAGAGGGGCTGTTTATTTGTGTAAGTTCCTGTGTGTGTGTGTGTGTGTGTGTGTTTGTGTGTGTGTGTGTGTGTGTGTGTGTGTGTGTGTGTGTGTGTGTGTGTGTGTGTGTGTGTGTGTGTGTGTGTGTGTGTGTGTGTGTGTGTGTGTGTGTGTGTGTGTGTGTGTGTGGCCAAAGAACGATGCTGAGGTTTTCTCATTCTTTAAGTGACATGGACTGCCAACACGTGTGGTTGCCTTTAGAATGGTCTGTGAGAGGCCCGAGGCAGAGGAGAATCACAGCAGAGGAGAATCACAGGAGAGGAGAATCACAGGAGAGGAGAATCACAGGAGAGGAGAATCACAGGAGAGGAGAATCATAGCAGAGGAGAATCACAGGAGAGGAGAATCACAGCAGAGGAGAATCACAGGAGAGGAGAATCACAGGAGAGGAGAATCACAGCAGAGGAGAATCACAGCAGAGGAGAATCACAGGAGAGGAGAATCACAGGAGAGGAGAATCACAGGACAGGAGAATCACAGGAGAGGAGAGTCATAGGAGAGGAGAATCACAGGAGAGGAGAATCACAGCAGAGGAGAATCACAGGAGAGGAGAATCACAGGAGAGGAGAATCACAGGAGAGGAGAATCACAGTAGAGGAGAATCATAGGAGAGGCAGAGGAGAATCACAGGAGAGGAGAATCACAGGAGAGGAGAATCACAGCAGAGGAGAATCACAGGAGAGGAGAATCACAGGAGAGGAGAATCACAGGAGAGGAGAATCACAGTAGAGGAGAATCATAGGAGAGGCAGAGGAGAATCACAGGAGAGGAGAATCACAGGAGAGGAGAATCACAGCAGAGGAGAATCACAGCAGAGGAGAATCACAGTAGAGGAGAATCACAGTAGAGGAGAATCATAGGAGAGGAAAATCACAGTAGAGGAGAATCACAGCAGAGGAGAATCACAGCAGAGGAGAATCACAGGAGAGGAGAATCACAGCAGAGGAGAATCACAGGAGAAAGGAGAATCACAGGAGAAAGGAGAATCACAGGAGAAAGGAGAATCACAGCAGAGGAGAATCACAGCAGAGGAGAATCACAGGAGAGGAGAATCACAGGAGAAAGGAGAATCACAGCAGAGGAGAATCACAGCAGAGGAGAATCACAGGAGAGGAGAATCACAGCAGAGGAGAATCACAGGAGAGGAGAATCACAGTAGAGGAGAATCATAGGAGAAGAGAATCACAGCAGAGGAGAATCACAGGAGAGGAGAATCACAGGAGAGGAGAATCACAGCAGAGGAGAATCACAGCAGAGGAGAATCACAGGAGAGGAGAATCACAGGAGAAAGGAGAATCACAGCAGAGGAGAATCACAGCAGAGGAGAATCACAGGAGAGGAGAATCACAGGAGAAAGGAGAATCACAGCAGAGGAGAATCACAGCAGAGGAGAATCACAGGAGAGGAGAATCACAGCAGAGGAGAATCACAGGAGAGGAGAATCACAGCAGAGGAGAATCACAGCAGAGGAGAATCACAGGACAAAGGAGAATCACAGCAGAGGAGAATCACAGGAGAAAGGAGAATCACAGCAGAGGAGAATCACAGGACAAAGGAGAATCACAGTAGAGGAGAATCACAGGAGAAAGGAGAATCACAGCAGAGGAGAATCACAGCAGAGGAGAATCACAGCAGAGGAGAATCACAGGACAAAGGAGAATCACAGTAGAGGAGAATCACAGGAGAAAGGAGAGGAGAAAATGCCTCTGAGGCGTGGCGGACCAAAGAAGCACACGCTTGTCTGTCAAGGTTGTGTTTGTGTGAGTGCTGATCGGCCAACAAAAGCGGAGACTAAAAGAACAAAATACGCTTACATTTATTTACAAGCGGGGACCAGGGAGATGGATACTGGCAATTACAGCACACAGTCCCTGGAGGGGTTTAATTGAGCTGGATTGGGTAATGACTCCAGTGCAGAGGACCTTAAGAGTGTGCCTGTTAACCCCAAGTGTGTGTCTTTCTTCCGTCTAGCCTTGTTTTTCCCCCTGTTGGCTCACCACAGGGTTTGTGTGTGTGTGTGTGTGTGTGTGTGTGTGTGTGTGTGTGTGTGTGTGTGTGTGTGTGTGTGTGTGTGTGTGTGTGTGTGTGTGTCTGTGGACTAGCTACAGTATGATTAATGAGGGGAGAGGAAAAGGCACATTACCAACTCACACTCTTCCGTCTTTTTCACTCCCACTGAAATGTGCCTCATTTTGGTGGGAGTGATATCCTTAAATCATTTGTTCTTGTTTCTCTCAACCCCTCACCACCACATATACACCCCATATCCAACATGCAACCTAACCTTCCTCTATTTTCTATCATTCCTAAATCACTCCCTCCTCCTCCTCCTCTGCTCCCTCCCCTCGCTCACGGTCCGGGTTATCCTCAAGGTTACCTCCTTTTGTGTAGTCCTAGGGGACAGCCTCCCTAAATCAGCTGAAGGGGGTGTCGAGACCCCGCTGTATTTTTATCAGCTAACAGATCTTTTTTAGCATACAAAAGCGCCATTAACTGCACAAGTAGGTCTTTAGGTAGCTCTGATGGCCTCGCACTCAACTCCGCATTTACTGCTTGAGTGTTGCATGGTGGCCGCCGTGATTTGTCTCTCTCACCTTGACTACAGAAATGGGTTGCTTTTTGGCGAAACAGTCAGTGTGCACCGGACAGACGCAAAGAGGATGTGAAGTGTCATGTGGGGTCACATCAGTGAAATGGATGATGCATGAAGGATGTGTTCAGACATACATTACCTCTGAGTACCGCTACTCCTGCCTCCCGTCCTCCCTCTTGGGTTATGAATGACGAAGCCCGGGCATCTTGGGACCTTTCGCTATCGCTATCTTTAGCCTCGCTACAAGGTCCTTATCTGAAGGGCTGTGTGTTCATTCCATCCAAATATGTTTGAGAAACAGAAAACAGAGGAGAACAATTAAACATAAAAAAAACTACAATTAAGTGTTCTAATCCTCTTTTATCCTTTTCCCTTTTTTTTGCCTCTCTCTCTCTCTTATGAATCTCTTTTTTCACGGTCATTGTCAATTCAGTTTTCATCATAGCTTGCTTAGCAGGCTAATTGGCATGGCAGAAATGCATTTGAGACACCTCATTATGTGTGAACAGATTCATGAGTTTAGGGTAATCATAAGATATTGTGGGATTAAAACCAGATCCATTTCAAATTTCAGACGGCGGCGGCTGGAAAATATAAAAGGGGGCTACACTGCGGTCAGCCGAGAATGATGAACTAAGGGCTTTATAAAACTCTTTTTGTTCAAATCTCTTTTTTGTTCTCCTCTCCTTCTTTCTCTCTCTCTCTCCCCCTCTTTCGCAGGCTCAGTGTCTCTCAGCGTGTTCCTGGTGTCTTTGGGCCTGACGGTGTGTGTGGTGTGGCTGGTGGCCCTGTGCGGCGTCTGCGGTTGGTGTCAGCGGAAGCTGGTGAGTGACGTCAGCACCTCCCGCTCCTGAGCCCTGTGAAAAAAAACCTCCTCTCTATGGCAGAGGTGGTGTAGACACACACTCTGGAATCCACCTCTGCATTTAACCCATCCAGGGAAGTGACACACACACAGTGAAGTGAGGTTACACACTAACCCGGAGCAGTGAGCTGCCTTTGGCGGCGCCCGGGGAGCAGTGATCGGGCAGTGCTTTGCTTCAGAGCCCTGTGACCATGCACCACACCTCCCTCTCCAGAGCCCTGTGACCATGCACCACACCTCCAGAGCCCTGTGACCATGCACCACACCTCCAGAGCCCTGTGACCATGCACCACACCTCCCCCTCCAGAGCCCTGTGACCATGCACCATGCACCACACCTCCAGAGCCCTGTGACCATGCACCACACCTCCCTCTTCAGAGCCCTGTGACCATGCACCACACCTCCAGAGCCCTGTGACCATGCACCACACCTCCAGAGCCCTGTGACCATGCACCACACCTCCAGAGCCCTGTGACCATGCACCATGCACCACACCTCCAGAGCCCTGTGACCATGCACCACACCTCCCTCTCCAGAGCCCTGTGACCATGCACCACACCTCCCTCTTCAGAGCCCTGTGACCATGCACCACACCTCCAGAGCCCTGTGACCATGCACCACACCTCCCTCTCCAGAGCCCTGTGACCATGCACCACACCTCCAGAGCCCTGTGACCATGCACCACACCTCCAGAGCCCTGTGACCATGCACCATGCACCACACCTCCAGAGCCCTGTGACCATGCACCACACCTCCCTCTCCAGAGCCCTGTGACCATGCACCACACCTCCAGAGCCCTGTGACCATGCACCATGCACCACACCTCCAGAGCCCTGTGACCATGCACCACACCTCCAGAGCCCTGTGACCATGCACCACACCTCCAGAGCCCTGTGACTATGCACCACATGCACCATGCACCATGCACCACACCTCCAGAGCCCTGTGACCATGCACCATGCACCACACCTCGAGAGCCCTGTGACCATGCACCACATGCACCACATGCACCACACCTCCCGCTTCTGACCTTGGGTCCAGAGGTCCACTTTCGAGAGGGAAATAGGTTAAGTTGTTAAAGCCTATAATGTCTATGTACGTATGGGCCCATGAGGGCCGCCCATCAAGCTAGATAGATAGATAGATGGATACTTTATTAATCCCGAGGGGAAATTAAAGAAAGCTAGCCTCAGCCACAGGCCTCAGCCTCCCTCCCTGAATCATTAAACTAAAGAAGGGAATATCTCTTAAACGCAGCCCAGGCTCTTGCACTGGCTTAAGGAGGCCTTTGGGAACATGCGTCCAGACTAAGATATGTTATGAGCACATTTCAAAAGATGAATGTCTGTATGGTAGCCTTAATCAAAAGTAGGGTGACCAGATGCAAACACACTAAATGTGGGCCATGTTTGTGTGGGACATGATGTTACCAACGCTGAGGGGTAGCCTCAAACTTTGATATAATATCCATCTAACTGAATTCAATTTGTATTCTGCCTTTCAGCTCGTAAACACCTACACTTTGTACTCTTTGCACTCTCGATTTCACAGATCACCAGAAAAGATACAAGCTAGAGCTTTTGCTATTTGAAAGTTGTGATGTCGCCTGGTAGCGTTTACTTTATCTGCAAAGTCTGTGTCAAAGTCAGAGGAGTCCACCCCCCACGGTCTGCACAGTTTGATTGACGGCCGTCACAGCCTATTGATGATCATCTTCACTGCTCTCTTCTCAGCCAATGGATGAAAGCCAGGCATTTAGAAAGGATTGGTTGTGTTGCATTTGTACGAGCCAGGTTACTGCTTTTGATGAAACGCTGTAAAATGAAGTAGAAACTATAACGCAGCGGCATAAACGGCTCATGTGTCAGGTGGGCTAAAGAATATGCATCCATTGGATTTCTGACAATTCAACACCAAATGACCAGTGGAAATGCCGAACATTATCTCAATATGCACGAGGGTCAAAATACTGTGCAGTCCAACGCAGAGTGGGATACCTGGTCACCTTAATCAAAAGACATCTGTCTAGTTATATAGAGTATTGTGAACTGTTGTGTCCTGTAGCCATTTTTAAGATAGTCACATCAGAACATGGATTTAATTGGAGCGCTGCATTGGGAGTTGACATTTTGTTTACAAATGAGAGCACAGCTCTTTGAGTCTTGTGTGTGTGGGTATGTTTGTGTGCGCGTGTATTTGTTTACATGAGAATGAATTGGTTGTTATCAGTGATTGTTGGAGGCAGGGGGTTTGGCACTGCTTGTCTGTGAACACCATGAGGTCAGTGATTCCACCGACTGCGTCTCATTTAGTGCACAGTGCTTCATAGTCGACCACACAGAGAGAATGATATACACAACAAATATCTGAGGGAACAGCTGGCTCATAAGTCCACTAGCACAGCCCACAAAGATAGATTTTTCATAATTGGAGAAAAACACTGTGGATGTGGATGCGGTTTCGCAGGGAGAGAGAGAGAGAGAGAGAGAGAGAGAGAGAGAGATTTGATATGTGTATGTGTGGCTGTCTTTGTTTGTGTGTGCATTTTAGAGAGTGAGAGAGAGATTACATGTGTGTGTGGGGCTGTCTTTGTGTGTGTGTGTGTGTGTGTGTGTGTGTGTGTGTGTGTGTGTGTGTGTGTGTGTGTGTGTGTTTGTGTGTGTGTGTGTTTGTGTGTGTGTGTGTGTGTCTGAAAGTAACCATTAAGTGAGAAGCCTTAGACAGGAAGTCTCATAGGACCAGGGCAGGATGCATTAGGACCCAGCAGGCACTGTTTATATCCAGGGTCTGTGACTATCCTAAAATGACACACCAGAGCCTGGCCCTCCAAATTGTACTGCCTATAACTCCACTGATTCGGGTATAATTAACTCTGATTAATAATTAGCCATCAGCAGCCGGTTCATTAGAATGGGAGTAGAATGATGGTGAGTGGATCAGTATTTAGTATTGGCAAATGGCTTTATCTTAAATTAAATTCTGTTATGGGCCCACACATTAACCTCCTCACTCTCAGCCACACAAACAGTTTGGGAGGCAGTGAGAACTGTACTTGTCTACTGCACAAACAGTTGTCAATTCAATTTTTTATTTATATAGCGCCATAACAATACAATTGCCTCTAGGCGCTTTTGGAGGCAGTGAGAACTGTACTTGTCTACTGCACAAACAGTAAGGCTGCTGCCTTTTTTTTAGATTGACACTGTTATTCGATACCAGCAAGACAAGTGAGATTGACTGATGTGTGTGAAGTGAGACTGGCAGTCTGTCTCCTTTGGAGATGGAAGATAGCAGGAAGAGGCTGACCCATGATCAGGGCAGGGGCGGGCCCATCCCAGCATCAGGGGCTGTGTGGGTCAGTCCCTAGAGTGGAATTGAAAGTGAAAGTGAAAGTGAATCTATGGGGCTGTGTGGGTCAGTCCCTAGAGTGGAATTGAAAGTGAAAGTGAAAGTGAATCTATGGGGCTGGTTAGTTGTGGATTGAAACTGGTTATGCGGGGGGGGTGAAGGTAGACTGCTGTTAGGTGTTGTGAAAGGCAACTCCAGTGTGCTTAAATGAGGGAATAGCGTTGACATTTCGCACATTTCTAACTCTAGGGGTCCAGTTCACCCAACCAACTCCTCAAGCATACACAACAAACATTCCGATCGGAAAGAGCTGAATGGTGTGGATTTCAGATGTTTACATCATCCTGCTTTGGAAGTGTGTGTGGCTTTGGAGCGCTCTGTTTGAGTCTACCTGCCAGTGAAGCTGGTAGGGTTTCATTTGGTGGGTGTTAATTATCCACCCTGGGTGGAACTAGTGCACTGTATGGAGTCATTATCATGCCAGCTCCCTTTGTCCTTTGTGTCCCACACTCATGGCACACACACACACACACACAGACACACACACACACACACACACACACACACACACCCACACACACACAAACACACACACGCACGCACACACGCACGCACGTACGCACGCACACACGCACGCACGCACGCACGCACGCACGCACACACACACACACACACACACTCACCCACTCACACACACACACACACACACACACACTCACCCACTCACACACACACACACACACACACACACACACACACACACACACACACACACACTCACCCACTCACACACACACACACACACACACACACACACTCACCCACTCACACACACACGCTCACTCACTCACTCACTCCCTCTTTGCCTCACTCACTCACACATTCATATTTCACATGCACAGTCTTGCACACACATAAACAAGGTGAAGATTTGCAGTGTTTTATAGATGCACACACACACACATGTGCTCTAGAGGGCCAAAAATGCCCTTTACTGCCAAAAGATAACTGCTGTATTATATATAGCTCCTGTCTCCACATACATCACTTGTTCCACACATGAAATTGGACACTTCATACTTCTCTTCGTGGTATTCCGGAGATTCCTCGAGACGAAAGGATCTTACATTTGAATATTGCAGTTTTTTTTGACAGAACATCACAGTGTGTTCTTGGTTCATTTTCACTGATAGGCTAATTGGATTTTTTTTTTTTCATTCTAATCTTTGCCCTCAATTTCTTCTCAAAATGCATGAGACCTGTTTATCAGAGAAAGTCACAAGAAGTCAGATGCCTCCATTGTCACTGGTTAATGATAAATTACTATCAAATGATATTTCAGTGCCCTTTAATTCAGTTTCAGTCTCTGGGTTGATCTAGATGAAGTTAAAGTTAAGATTTAAGAAATCAATGGAGTATTGTGTCTATTGTCTCATCACCTACGTGTATATACATCAGTGTACACCTTAGCTTTGCCTAAACGTCTTGATACAAAATGAACCACGTTCTGTAAAGATGTGCCCCTTAACATCTATACTGTACATGGTGGTCGAGGTGCCTGAACATTATTTTTCTTGGTGTCAGGTATAACTGGAATCCGATGTACTAGTCTATGCATTTAAGTCATTCAGGAAGAGGAAAGCCTCTGGTGAGATGAATTAAAACATTCACTGGACTGACATTCAAGTCACTGAAAGAGTTTCACCATTCATCAGAGCAGCCGCGGCCAGGGACCATCTCTGGGCAATGAGCCATCGCACAGGGGAAGGGTCATCTCACTCAGATGTCCTCACTCGTTAGGAGGCGTTGAACTGCGTCGGTTAAAAGGCCGAAGTCTTCCCGCTCGGCGCTCGCCCTCTGGAACTGAAGCTTCAGATGAATGGCAAGGCTATTGCAGTGTAGTAATCGAAATCCAGTAAATGTTTTCATTTGTTTTGTCCACTGCAATCTTTTGTACAGACCATTGAACATGTCTTAACTTCCCATTTAGGTATATTCGGATGTTGGTTGTGTACCAGCTGACCCACAGTCATATACACACAGACACACTAACACACACAGACTCATAGGCACACACACTCACGGAAATCTTCTGGACTAGATCCATAATGTGACCATCTCTTCTCCCGCACAGTCCCACGCAGTAATGTGGACGAGAGAGCACATCGCGGCGGACTGCTCAGCGCGCTTACATAAGAGCGTCTTCCTGCCTGAGAGACACAGAGGCCTGGGTGCAGTTAATGCCCCATGCCGGCCCTGAAGGGCCCACTAATGATTCATATGTTTATGCCCATGTCGTTCCATGCCATCGGGTAATTCTAGAGCTTTGTGAATGTAGTAGCTCTGTAAATTCTCGCTTTGCCTTTCTGTCTTCTGTTCTCTCTCTCTCTCCCTCTCCCCCTCTCTCTTTCTCTCGCTCTCTCTCTCTCTATGTCTCCTTCTCTTTCTCTTTCTCCCCTCTTCTCTTCCCACTATGCTGCACATCATGCGTGCTGATCCTCTGGACTGGCAAGCATGCGTGTGTGTGTGGGAGTAAATGCAGATCAACACGGGCGATTCCACCTCTCTCTCTCTCACCCACCACCACCACCCACTCCATCCCTCTCTCTCTCTGTTTACCCGGAGTAAATGCAGATCAACACGGGCGATCCAACTCTCTCTCTCTCACCCACCACCACCCACTCCATCCCTCTCTCTCTCTGTTTATCTGGAGTAAATGCAGATCAACACGGGCGATTCCACCTCTCTCTCTCTCACCCACCACCACCACCCACTCGAGCTGTCTCCCTCACCCACTCCATCCCTCTCCGTGGCTGTTTATCTGGGCCTGTGTCTCT
>NC_137927.1:26968305-27005805 GCF_963457725.1 Sprattus sprattus
TGCATGTTTGTGTTGTCTGTGTGTGTGTGTGTCTGTGTGTGTGTGTGTGTGTGTGTGTGTGTGTGTGTGTGTGTGTGTGTGTGGCTGTGTCTGTGTCTGTGTCTGTGTGTGTGCATGTTTGTGTTGTCTGTGTGTATGTGTTTACATTGTAGAGGTCTGGTGCTGATTGTAGGGGTCATATTGTGTAAATAATCCTGTGGAGTGAATGGCCCTGCGGTGTCAGAGGATGTTGGCAGCGAATACCAATATGGTAGGATGGGAGGCACTCATGTAACACCAATGAAGGACATAAAAACACCCTCATCCACATGTTCTATGATACATTTCCCCATCACTATTATAAGTCATCCCATGGTCCTCCTTTGGAACCGAGTCCACCACTGCAGTGAATTGGCGACCATTTTCTGGCAACGTTAGGAAGTGTAAATGTGCCGGGGGATCGGTGGAAACACCCGTCAGAGTGCAGGTTCCTGTCTGCGGTGTGCACTGATGAGTGTCCCTCCATCTGCAGCCACTTTAACAGATCTGTAATGGTGCTGTCAGGAGAATCACAGGGCAGATTTTTCAGGCTGTTCGAAGTGGGATGCTGCTTTCTGCAACAGTACCTCTTCATCACTTCAAACGACAATCCGCAACCAGCACAGTGTGTGTGTGTGTGTGTGTGTGTGAAGGAAGCTATCACTGGAAATAAAATGAGATTTAACGTAAGACGGGTCGTAATTATAAGTAAACGGGCAATGTTAGTTTGCTCTGGTTCTTCATTTATGTCTGCAGCGTCAGTTACTGGCTGTGTCCTTTAAAAGGCACCTGGGCCTGCTTGCTTTGGACATTCCATGCCTGAACAATAAGTCAGGTAGAAGGAATAAAGTGTTATGAAGCAAGAAGTTAAGTTACGGATGTGAGGCCTTGGTGAGCGACAGAAGCAAAGAGCCCCGACTGTGGCAACGGCAGGACTCTGCAAACCAGCAGTTTCCTCATAGCAGATCGGCGGCAATTTGGGAAACGCTGGCTAATGGGAAAGGCTGGCTTGTGGTAATATTTGAATTTGAGAGAGAGTGAATAGCCTACACATGATGATTAAAGAAGTAATCCCTTTAAGTGATAAATGTAACTGTATTGTGATTACCACCAATTTATATCTTTATAACTGTATCTGAATACAGTTCCTCCTATTTTGTATTCTAAGTAGTCCTATGTTACGTTGTTGCATGCATTCCCAACACTGGATTCCATCGAATCACATCTAGGAGCTGGAAGCTGCCAGCCTTTTCCAAAGCACTGCTTCCCTGTCTGTCATTTAAAATCATGTACACTGTTTTGGCAGGTGATGGATTCAGAAATGAATAATAAATCCTTTGCCAGAAAATGATTTCAATATTCCTAAATGGAAACAGGGCAGGGAGCTGCCATGATGGACGAACAGAATGTTATGTTATTGCCCGTTAAGGTGGCCCCTCTTGATTGTGGCAGCTAAGCAAACAGAGGCAGATGGAGCACACAAACTGAAATAACAACAATTGATCTATTATAGCCAAAGTAAGAGTGCACTTTATATTCTTGGCGTACCCTGGGGACATACCTATTGACTGCACATAATTGGCCGCTCTCCCAGTGTGGTTCACATCCTCAGAAAGAAAGATTGAGCAGAGGGCAGCTGGAGCTAAAGGTTCTTCTCTCATGCTTGGAGTCGGAAGTATCTTCCTTCTGCACTCACCCCCTTCTCTTCTCTCTCTGCTCTCCTTCCTCTCTTGTCCTCCACTTCTCCCCTCTTCCCATTCCTCTGATGACCTGTCTTGCGTGTGTATCTGTGTGTTTTTCCAGGGGAAGAGGAACAAGCCTGGAGTCGAGGCAGCAGGCACCCCCGACTCTTCCCGAGGCCGAGGGGAGAACAAAGGCCTGAAGTAGGTGACCCGGCTTTCTTGGGTTGGGACAAAGGGAGGTAGAGTTAGTGGCCGATAATTGTCCAGTCCTTCCCACCCTTTAAGGCTATACATCTATAAAGTCTGCCGCTGTCTTTACAGACTAGCCCCAGTCTCGTGGTCTTTGTCAAGCAGACCTGTAGAAAGTTGTGAAAAAAAGCCCATTGGGAGAGCATAGGTGAGTCTGAAAAGGTGCTAAGAGTGCCAATTATCTGTGCAGTCTCTGCCTGTTTTGGGTGGGTTGTGCAACTGACTTCATTTTAATCATAGATGCGAGGAGCCTGAGCATCACTTAGCTTAAAGTCTGCCGCTGTGCACCCTGAATGTTAATCAGGTTCCAATCAAATGAGATGAGCGCATCAGGCACAAGACGGACATTATTGTTCCTTCCACTTTAGCGTCCAGTTGGCTAATCACCAAAAAGGTGATCCACTCTCCCACGGCAGTGTGCCACTACCTCCCGGAAGCCTCCCCCTCACACGCCCCCGAGACTCTTTGACTTCGCATAATCGTTGTGTACAAACGATCATTAAGCTGGAAGCAGGCAGACGCATTTTTATGAGCCGTGCGTGGCAGGAGCACTCAAGGAGACAATCTGTGGGAGATAATGGGCCCCGCTTGTGTTTGTGCCCTGCTTGTGTTTGTTGCCGAGCGCCAGGCAGGGGACCGGGGGGTGTTCTCACGAGCACGGCAAACAAGACGGGGGCAGGGGAGCAAAACTGCACCTGGTCAACCGCTGCCACGCGCACGTCATGCCCTCACGCAGTGCCCCGGGGAGATGTGCAGGGGCTTTCAAACCCCCTCACCTCATTCCTCACTCACCCCCAGTGGTGTAGTGGTCCCTGGAGAAGTGGGTATACTCTTAATTTTTTTAAGCAGCCCATACAGCACAGGATAAAAGCCCTGTTTTGAGAAGTGGGTATACTCAATGCTGACTGAAAAATAAGTGGGTATACTCCGTATACCTGCGTATACCCTGGACTACACCACTGCTCACCCCAGACCACGCTCACATATACCCACCCTGCAGAGCTCAACCGCTGCATTAAAGGAAGCTCATTCACGTCACATTGAAAGATGAAATTGAAGATCTTTGGATGTGCAACTAAGCAGATTCTAGTCATGGTTGTCAATCATCTTCCCACAAGCTTAGATGCCGACATTATACAGGATTAGTGAACGCTTGCATTTCATGTGTAGAGATACCTTCGGTTCTGCTTCATTCTAACAAGCCTGCCGCAGTATTTCTTGTCATTGAATCAAGTTCTAGGTTGAATAGCATTTACAGGTGGGCTGGGAAGGACTGAACAGCAACACTAAATAGTCAGATTTACGCGGATATTATACTCAATGGATTGTCTTAATCATGTATACTGTATCATTGACTTATAATGCAGTTGTAGTTGTAAGTTATTATATATAAAGTTTATGGCTAATAAGGGCCGTAAACAAATTGTTTGTTTTTCTGCTTGTCTCTTTGTGTCTGTCTGTCCTTCTATCTCTAATCTGTTTGTTGATCAAAAAAAGACTCGATCAGTGGAATACGTATCTCCGCTGTTTCCTCTTCTCATGTTTACACACTCTCTGCATTCTGCTCGTGTTTGCTCTGTGTGTGTATTCATAGTAACAACCTTGCAGGTGTTTGCCTCTGATGTTGAATGTCTATGATGAGTAAAGTGATTCTGTTGGACACCCTCGGGAGGGGAATTACACAAATGAGTTTGGAGTGTTCCGTTACCGATTCAACCTGTTTATCTTTAAGGAAAAGTAGAATGGAATGTAAGAGCTGTCTCTTTTAGCAAGCCCCAGTCTAAGAGAGTGTTTCATTTCCTCTGTAGATTATGTCATACTGCATGTGTGCTATCTCTGATACCTCTCCCTTTTCCTCCACAGCCCAGCCTCTCTCTCTCCGAGACACTGTGCTTTTTATCCAAGGTCTTTGTTATCAACGACAGAGTACAGCTCTTGCTCTCGCCAACTGCTGCAGCCACCTACAATATATTTCCTCAAATGCTTGTTTTATCCTCAATCTCTCTTATCAGTAACCCTTTCCCCCCAGTGCTGACCCATCTATGCCACTGTGTTCTCAGCAGCTTGTCTCGCAATGCGGCTCTTTGGCCTGGCCTGCTCCAGTGTGACCATCTCCCTCTTCTCTTCTCTTCTCTATCTTTCTTTATATCTGTCTCTGTGTTTCCTCGATGACTGTCCCTCTCTATCCCTCTCTCTCTCTCTCTATCCCTCTCTCTCTCTCTCTCTCTCTATCCCTCTCTCTCTCTCTCTCTCTCTCTATCCCTCTCTCTCTCTCTCCCTCTCTCTCTCTCTCTCTATCCCTCTCTCTCTCCCTCTCTCTCTCTCTCTCTCTCTCTCTATCCCTCTCTCTCTCTCCCTCTCTCTCTCTCTCTCTCTCTCTATCCCTCTCTCTCTCTCTCCCTCTCTCTCTCTCTCTCTCTCTATCCCTCTCTCTCTCTCTCTCTCTCTCTCTCTCTCTCTCTCACCCTGAGACCCCCCCTTGACCCTTGACCCTGTGCCCCAGTATCATTGGCTGTGCTGCTCTGACCTGTCTCTCTCTCTGGCCACAGCGATCTAGACAGGGACTTTTGGAATAACAATGACAGCAGCACTGTGCAGCAGCGGTGGAGCTCTTACCCGCCCAAGGAGTTCCTCCTAAACATGTCCCCCTATGCCCCCTACGGAGACCCTCGCCTCACGCCCAAGTGAGTCTCGGTCGCGGCTGGTAAGGGACCCCTTCTCTCTGTGCAGGGCTGTAACGAAGGGGCTGGGGGGCGACCCCTCTGCATTTCAGCTGTGTGAGGAACAAACACCCCCCCACCCCACCCCCCCAAAACAAAATAGACAACTCCTCTCACTGACCTTTAACCTCTGCCCCCTCTACCCTGCCTTCCCCTCTCCCTCTCACCGGCAAGAAACAGAACACATAAAACAATTCACAGTCACACCACTCGCTCACAAATACACAAACACACAAACACACACACACACCGAAAACCTCATAGGCTTGTACATGCCATCCTATTATGTATTCCCCTAGTCAGCCCGCAGTGGTGGTCATAAAGTGTGTCCGCTGGTCGTTCCTGGCCAACAAAATGGAGTCATTATTTGCTCATTATTTCTCCGAGGAGTGACTCTCCGTCCAGGGCACACACAGTGATGGTCAATTTAAACAGTCCTCCCAGCAAACACTCACACACGCGCAGCACACAAGCGTACTGTTACTGCCGCTCTCCTGCCTGATCAATGCCGGCTTTATTTCCGAGCCGTGCCGACTTATCAGCAGTCAGGGCACAGACACATGGCCCACGGCTGTAGCAGCGAGGGGTGTTTAGGGGTAAGCCACGGCATCTCTGTGTGCCCCCCCGGCCCCCCCACCTCGCCCCTCCTCAGGGACGTAACGCAAGTCCAAAGGAGGTTGGTGGGGTGAGCCAAGTCATGCACCGCCTCACGTTTTAATTGCTTAATTGAAGTCATTATCTGGAAAGAGAGTAGTCTCTCACAGCGCTCCCAGGATAAATCAGCCGCTAATTGAATGGAGACAGTAATAGATGCAGAAGTCTGGCATGCGATACGCGACTGTATCAGCCCACTTTTCTCTCTCTCTCTCTCTCTCTACGCCACATGCCATCGGCCCGCACACTCACTCTTCCATAGCAACATCGCAGCCCACACACACAGCCAAGCAACTACATGGATCAGCGAAACGGTGTTGATTGCCAATGCCTGAGACATACTCCACATCTCTACTCGTTCCCCCCCTCCCCCACCCCACCCCACCCCCACTCTAACTTCCTCTCTCACTTGACACACTTAAACAAGTATTCGGTCTTTTTTAAAACGGAAGCCCCTGTTCTCTACAGCCCTGCCAGCTCACTAACCCCCTAACCCTCAGCCTATCACTGCCAGCCCATGGGCTCAAACCATGGAGACGGACAACCCTCAGTGAAAAGTGAAAGTGAAAGTGAAAGTGAAAGTGAAAGTGAAAGTGAAAAAGTGAAAAAAGTGAAAGAGTCACTCAAGAGTCCCCACCCCAGCATGTCCACCCATGCTAATGTAATCTCTAAGGCTCCCTAACATTGCCATTAACATACAAACCTAGCTTTCTTAGTCATATTTTCCCCCTTTCTGGATTCTAGAGGGTTGACCGTTGAAAGTGGTTATTGTGTTCTTGTGGTGCTTTTTTTAATTTGGCTGTGTGGTAGTTTTGACCTGTGGTGTTGTTTTGTGTCTGCCTTTCGTCATGCATCACTTTCACTTGTTACTGGCTGTAAGTTTCTTTGAACACAAATGCAATTAAATGACTGAGTGAGTTCATGATTATGTACTTATCGTACATATTATTATGGAATTCAGTGAAATGCAAAATTCTGACATGTGAGATTTGCAGCTACAGATTATTAATTTTTTTGGACCAACAAGTGTTTTTTTTGATCAATTTGATTTATTTAATTTGATTAATCACCTCAAGTTTTGGGGGTTATTCTCCAAAGGTTATGTTTTAACATTTTAACCATTAAGACCTCATGAGAGAATGAGGTGCAACATTTCGGTGTCTACTGGGAATGAAACCTTGAAGGGAAAGTCTAAAGAATATGATTTAGTTTAAAAAAAAAAAAAGCTTACGTAGCTGTTTGACTCTTAGTGTATCCACAGATTCCTAATACTGAAAATAGTTGTTGAAGTAAAGCTTACACAGTTCATCAGAAAATGTGAACGCCTAGATTTCTTTGGCTGCTTTAGGGCGTGTTAAACTGTATAGCGGAATGAGTTCAATTAAGACATTTCCTTCACTATTTTATGGAAGAATACTGCTTTATAAAGATATGCTGCTTTCTTCTCTGGGTGACTGTGCTCTGTGTGTTGGCGTTGGTTGTGCTCCTCCTGTCTCCTGTCGTCAGTACCCAGAACTGTCTCAGTATTGCCCAGGCGTAGAGCTGAGTCTGGGTTGGGGGCTGGGTTACGTGGGAGAGGGATGACTACAAGGGCAGTTTGAAAAGAAGCCAGCACATAGCAGACTTGTGGCACAATCTGCCCAGTCTCATTAACCTGTAAGGAAAAAGACTGAAGTACTGAATCGGAACTGCTTGCGGTTGCCATGGTTGGTTCCATGTGAGGCGCAATCATTTGTAAGGACATTTTTTGTTGTATGACCTGCACTCAAAGGCTTCACAAAGTGCGTTTGTTCTTAGGTATGGCACTAAAAAGGCCAGTCATGCAGGCACCCACAGCTCAACTGCACCACTTAGTTCTTTCTTTTTCCCGGCACACGCTGGTAGGCAGCGAATGTGGCACTCTCCCTCCCAGCTAACCCAGCACCGACATCCCCTTGACCCGCTGGATCCTCTCGGCTTCTGCAGCTGTGTACTCTAGAACTAAAGTGCTGTGACAGGACTGAAAGAGGTCCCACCACCCCCTCTGCTACCTCTCTGCTGCTTTTTCTGTGAAAGTTCCACGTGTGTGTGGCGGGCTCACAAACAACACTAATTATTCTGTCGCTGTCCTCCTCCTCGTGCTCTTTCTTCCTCCCTCTCTCTCCCTTTTGGCCCTCCCTCTCTCTCCCTTTTGCCTTCTCTCTCTCTGTCTCTTCTTCTTCTCTCTCTCTCTCTCTCTCTCTCTGTCTCCTTCTCTCTGACTGTCTTCTCGCAGTGGGACAGTGGAGAAAGGGGAGGCGGGCGGGGGAGGGTCGGGGAGGGGGCCCAATCGCAGTGACAGCCTAAAGAGCATGGTGGCAGGGGGCAGCAAGGCCGGCAAATGGCAGACGGTCCAGAGCCACCTGCAATCCGGAGGCCTGAGGTCCAGCAAGTGAGTGGCAGGACACACTAGCCGAGGTTGCATGGAGAGACACCCAACACAGATCCAAACCAGTTGGGAGTGAGCAGACTCTTACTCAGGGCTCCTCAGAGAGAGGAATGGAGATGTTTTGTAAAGCAGTCATAGATAAGGAAAGGGGAGTTATACACCTCGCCTCTCTGCCTGGGATTGTCGCATCCAGACACATCAAAGCAAAAGTAGTTTAGATCATTCCATAAGCCAAATATGTGTTTGAGACATTAACCTGAGACACCTGAAATGTAGCATTTCTGTATGATTTCTTTTAATTCTGGGTTTCAAATGTTTTCTATGCACAGCTTTTTTTTTTCTGGTTCTATGAAAAAAACCGGTTTGAACACATCAGACACACTGCTGTTATCATTTCTCCTTCACCCCACGAGCACTTTCCACTCTCATGTGTCTTTTCAGTCCACATCCACACACATCCTACATCTATAATTGGTTTTCTATTTTGGGATAGTTCGGAGTGCCTCACTCTTCCCAGGATTTTCACACATTCCTGTGTGCAGTTGAAGCCAGTCCCCCCTCTCACTCCTCTCATTTGGGCTGCTTTGCCTTACATACTGAGCTCCCAAGGTCCTTTAATTACAAGATAGGAGCATGGGGGGGGTGTGCAGAGCCCCTCATGAATCCTGAGTTTAGCCGTGGGTCGTAATGAGGCCTTCATCGCCTCCTCATGAAAATATTTGCTCTCAAGGTGAGCGTTCAGTCATGCTGGTGAATTGGTAAATCGGTTTTTTTTTCTGTTTGAAAACCAGCGAGGTGAGCTGAAAAACTTAAGCTATAAGAATGAAATATTTAAAAGTCTGAATATCGAAGAGACATTGATCAGACCAGAAGTTTTTGGCCATGGAAAAGAAGCTCGAAAGTTCTTCAACTTTCTCTCGTGTTTGCCCTGTTTTGAAAGTCCTTCACAGACTACACGGCGAAGCCTGTCAGTCAGAGCTCAGTGCTAATATTCATAAGGAAAGTCATTGCCAAACTCGCCTCACAGGTGGCTCAGACAGCTTAATTATATCTCCACGTGCTGAAAGTGGTTTATCTCTGTCTCCTTCTCTGTCCTTGTCTCCTTCATTTCTTAATTCGCCTCATCACCCCTGCCATGTCCTTCCTTCATCACACTTTTCATTTATTGTCTGCTTTTCAATGCACCCTGCTGTCTTTATGTTGTAGTTTATTCTCTTTGGACCTTTTCTTTTTCTCCTTCCCATTCAAGACCAGTAAAATGTGGAGCAGCTAATCTGTTAGAAAAGGAGAGACGGCCATTTATGTGTGGATAAACACAAGCTGCAACACCATCAAAAATGCAGTGGATTGAGAGATTAAGCGTTAAAACCAGAGGTTGCTGTCTGCATTTTGTGCAAATCTGCAAACACTTGTCTGAATATTGGAGATGTGTGTGTATACTTTTGGTGAGATTGCTCTGGAGCAACACAGCAACAAACCAAAACACGCCAGCTCATCGAGTGCTACAGTCTCACTGGCTCACTGTTTGCCTGCGTGGCCCATTCGGAAATAATTACATTTTGCCAGTCACACCGCCAGTGTCATTCTAACTCTCCTACCCACTAACCATAACAAAGCTGAGTTATGCATCTTATACGGTCATGTGCATCTGTCGCAGATTCATCAGCACCACCAGCCTCACACAGCGTGTGCATGGGGAAAAAAGTGTGTGTGTGTGTGTGTGTGTGTGTGTGTGTGTGTGTGTGTGTGTGCGTGTGTGTGCGTGCGTGTGTGTCTGTGTGGAGGGGAGGGCGAGTTGAGAGAGCGGAGTAAGAATTATTACTGGCATTAATCCAGTCCTCCGTCCACAAATGGCCTCGTCTAAGTCACCTCCCCTGAGCACTCAACAAGATGTACAACGGCAGGGCAAAGCAAAGAGTGTGTTCAGCCCAGTCCAAGCACAGTAAATCCTCCAGTCAGACGCCGGCACCCGACTGACGACTTGGGCTCAGGTCTACAGTTAACAGAACCGACAAGTAAAGGCAAAATAAAAAGGCAGAACCTGAAGCTATCAAACCGAGAAAGAGAGCCATACAAAGGGGATAGGAAGACAGGGAGAACTAGATGAAAGAGAGAAACATGTAGGGATGTCTAAAGGGAATGTTGCATGGGTAAGTGTAATGAAAAGATTTCTAGGGCAGACCATTAGTGAGTGTTTTTGAGGGAAAACTACAACTATAGCTCATACAGTCATGCATGCAAATGTATTTATGCATAAGCTGTGATGATGTTTAGATGAAAAGAAATGTATGGGGTCTGGTTGGTTTAAGTGTAGAGTAGGAAGACTCAGAATCCAACCAAGATTCATGAGGGACATTCAGTAAAGGCTTCCACTGACAGTCCTTGTGTTTCTGGTGCATCTGCCTGACTTTGCTCTGTTTCTCTCTTCCTCCTTCACGTCATCCCCCTGAATCTCTCCTCCATAATGGATGTCTCTGACTGGTCTTTGTTCTCCCCATTCTTACCCTCCTTGTTCTACACTATGTGCACACGTTTGTCTTCTCCGAGTATCGCTCTTTTTCCTCCACGTATCACTCATTTCTCCCTACCTGAATACTTGTGTCATTCTCTCACTTTTTTACATCCTCCTCTCTTCTTCCATTTTGATCACACCGCCCCCCCCCCCCCCCCCCTCCCCTGCCACCACCACCACTGCCTTGCATTTCTCTGTCCACCATCTCGCCTCCTTCCTGTTCTCCTCATCTCCCTGCTCTCTCCTCCGCCATCCTCACCCTTCACCGCGTTGATCACTCCCTCTGCACGTCTCCCCCCTTCCCCCCCATCACCTGCTTGCTTCTCCACTCCTCTCTCCTCCATCTGGGCAGCTTTGGGGACCCCTCCCTGTCCTCTGCCTCCACCCTGGAGCACATCCCTAACTCGGCCGCCCGCCCACGGCCCCTGGTGAGGCAGCAGAGCCTCCAGCAGCCCCTAACCCACCAGCCTCCGCCGGGCCCCAACGACCCCCCGGCCACATCACAGAGCCTGGGCCAGCTGCACACGGGGCCGGGCGGCGGGGGGCACCGGGGAGGTCCGCGGGGGGTTCGTGGTAGTCCGGCTGGAGCAGGGGCCTCACGATACAGGGGGGGCGGAGGAGGAGGGAGGTCTCGCTCCAACCCGGGCAGTGTGGACCACGTGATGGTGCAGATCCGCCGCAGAGGCCTGGACGTCAAGTCCTTCCTGTAAGTACTTTTGTTCTTCCTGTTTTTGTTGTTCCTGTTTATTGTTGTTACTTTTGTTCTTCCTGTTTTTGTCGTTACTTTTGTTCTTCCTGTTTTTGTCGTTACTTTTGTTCTTCCTGTTTTTGTCGTTACTTTTGTTGTTCCTGTTTTTGTCGTTACTTTTGTTGTTCCTGTTATTGTTGTTACTTTTGTTGTTCCTGTTTATTGTTGTTACTTTTGTTGCTCACTGCTCCGGGATAGTGTAACTTCACTTCACTGTATGTGTTCACTGGGTGCTGTGTGTGTCACTACCCTAGATGGGTCAAATGCAGAGGTGGAATTCAGAGTGAGTGTGCCTACTCCACCTCTGCCATAGAGTCACTTTCACTTTCACTTTATTGTCTTTTGTACATCTCTACCAGTTGTGTGATCTCTGGTGTCATTCCATTTCTCTCTCTATTTCTCCCAAACACTCTCCTGCTAATGGTTATGAATGTGAGCTCTGCTGGTTGTTATACTCTTAGGCAGCAATTTGCTTAATTAAATAATTAGCGTGTGCTCATGATTGTTGTCTCTGCAATGTCTCATTTACACCATTCATTAAGTTCTCTGTCTCTATCTTTTAGCTGCGGTGGTATTAGCCGCTTCAGCTCAGTCTCATATTTAACATGCCTGGTTATGCTCTCAGCCTGCCTGTGCCCTTCTGTCCCGCTCTGTGTGTCCATCTGTCTGGGTTCAGTGTGTGTGTGTACCACTGACACCTGCCCACACCAGGGTAGGAAAAGGCCCAGGGAGGAGGATTAGTCTGTGTGTGTGTGTGTGTGTGTGTGTGTGAGTGTGTGTGTGTGTGTGTGTGTGTGTTCACGCATGGGCATTCATGCTCAAGCATCTGTGAATATAAATACTAGTGGTGTCAATCGATAAAAAAAGAACAAATTAATCACACAATTTCCTGCGATTAAACACGATTCATTGCTTTTTTTCTTCTTAAGACTGAGGCTTGTAACAATATTGATGCTATTTATGATATGATAATGATCTTTAAATGTAAAATTACGGAATAAATGTAGAATCAACACAGATTCTCTTCTGTGAACTACAGATTTATGATAAAACCACAAAGGCCATCAAAATGGACCGGCAGCTTGAAAGGCATATTTGTTATATGTATAGCAAGTGTGAAGGGACTTTTATTTTGAAACAGGGATTGAGATGAAGCTGCAGAGAGGCAGAGAAGAAGAGAGAAAGACTTTTAGGGAGGGAGATGCTTTGTCAGCCACTAGGTGAAGCGGTCAGTTGGTAGAATGTGGTATGCACCTCGTTGGGTTAGTTGTAAGTTGAAGTGCTCCATAAACAAGCTTGTGAATTCAGCTGAGCTCTGTGTCAGGTGTGTGTTTGATGTCCTCAAGTATTTGAACCATTCCATACGCACTAAAAGAAAGAATAACCAAACCCAGTCAACTGTGTTCATTTTTTTTAACGCATTCAATATTTCAAATAAACAGCTATAGATAGATAAAAAGCGTGTTCATTTTGGCAGCACTAATAAACACCAGTAACATTTATCCCATAATAACTCAGTACTATGACTTGTTCCTATGGTAACGGCACCTGTACCCAGCCCAGCCACTTAGATGGGGAGTGAGGTGTGCTTCTGAGGTGAGCCTATGACCCTCTGACATGGCAGGGATCACATAGGAAGGCGCTGATTTATCACGCTAATGGATTTACTCCACAGTGTCATGACAGGAGGGCCAGCGCACGGATACGCTCGGCGACGAGGCTCTCCCAGCCCTGACCCCAGTGACATTGCTGCTTCGTCACCGCAAAAGACAAATCCAATAACCAATGACCTCGGTAAATCAATCAACAAAAGTAGAAGCAAACCTGACAAAATGGTGGCAGACGTTAAGTGTAAGCAATAGGGAAGGTAACAGCTATAGCAGTTGCAGCTATGAAAATGGGACTGCAAAGTAGATTGAAAAAAGTAGCGGTAAATATATATGGTAATGTATGGATTGGGTTAGTCAAACGTGTAATTGGATTGAGTGGCGCTATTATATTGCAAAACTGAGAGCCAGATCACAGCACACTCTAGAAAGTGTTTTTTATTGGAGTGCATCATTTAATGTGTTGGTGGTAAATGGCTATAGCTGTGCGCTGCATCATATGAATGGCAGCCTGTGGGAAGCATAGTAGCAAACACACACACACACACACAAAGGCACACACACACTCACAGACACACAATCACACACACACACACAATCACACATCCACAGCCGCGTGTGTTTATCAGCTCCTTGCGTGGGGTATTCTGCCCCATGAAGGCGGGGGCACAGAGGCTAAGCAGCGGTATGTAGAGGATGTTAGCAGGTTAACTCCATACGGCATTGATCTCCTGTCCTCAGCATCATTACCCACAGGATGGACTGTCACTGTCACGGGGGAAGAGGCACCGCAAGGAGGGTGGAGGGGCTCCAGTGAAGGGGCCGAGTGAACCCCAAGATGCCTGCAGGAGACGGGGGAAGAGCGTGAGGGGAAAAGAAATAAACGAAACTGCTCCAAAAGACGTGCGCCATTGTCAACATTTCAATAATGCTGGAGATGTGAAGGAAGAAAGCAGCGGTGCTGTGGCCCTTCTGCCTCCTGTCCGTGATCTGCATGCCGAATCGGCGCTCATACACTCCCGTTGATGCTATTACGCGTCGCTGTCACTTAAGCAGAGGTTAGACGGTATTGTGCTGGGATGAAAGCGCCTTTAAATAGCCGTTAAAATACATCTCCTCCAGCATGAGAAGTGTCAGTGGCCTGCACGGATATTTTCTTTTATTGTAGTTCATATTGCTTATGAAGGAAAAATAAGAGAACAGAATACGTGCACGGATGAGTGGTGGGTGAAGTAGGACATTCTCCTCCTTCTCCTCCTCTTCACCTTACTTTGCCAGGTACCTCTAAATCCAATCTGCTGTCCCTCCAGTCCCCCCCCCACACACACAAACATACACATACACACACACACACACACTGTCACCCTCGCTCTACAAGGCCTCCCGGCCTTTGTGGTTCCAGTGAACAACCCTGTTACAGGGGAAGAAGCCTTGGGCTGGATCTAGTTCTCTTTCAACTCACCCAAGGACTCTTCTTCTCAACTAGGCTGTATTTAGAGTTCTCTTTCAACTCACCCAAGGACTCTTCTTCTCAACTAGGCTGTATTTAGAGTTCTCTTTCAACATACCCAAGGACTCTTCTTCTTAACTAGGCTGTATCTAGAGTTCTCTTTCAAATCACCCAAGGTCTCTTCTTCTCAACTAGGCTGTATTTAGAGTTCTCTTTCAACATACCCAAGGACTCTTCTTCTCAACTAGGCTGTATTTAGAGTTCTCTTTCAAATCACCCAAGGTCTCTTCTTCTCAACTAGGCTATATCTAGAGTTCTCTTTCAAATCACCCAAGGACTCTTCTTCTCAACTAGGCTGTATTTAGAGTTCTCTTTTAAATCACCCAAGGACTCTTCTTCTTAACTAGGCTGGATCTAGAGTTCTCTTTCAACATACCCAAGGACTCTTCTTCTCAACTAGGCTGTATTTAGAGTTCTCTTTCAACTCACCCAAGGACTCTTCTTCTCAACTAGGCTGTATTTAGAGTTCTCTTTCAAATCACCCAAGGACTCTTCTTCTCAACTAGGCTGGATCTAGAGTTCTCTTTCTCCCACCCATGTGTGTTGTGTGTGTGTGCAGCTGTGTGTGCGTGTGTTTGTGTTGGGTGTAGGGCTGCAAAAATAACAGCATGACGCCATACGGTGATACACCTTCTAATACAACAATACAGCGGTGATGTGGTTATAATTGAGCTTGTCACTGTCATTACCGTCATAATAGCTTTTTTGCCCTTATCTGAGAGGGCAGCCATCCTCATGTAGATTTTGACTTAGTTTGTGGCCTTGTCGCTCCCTTTTGTCCTTTGAAAAGGATCACATTCACAGTACACATATCATTTTCCATAAACTCTCCACATGAAAACAAGAAAACGATTCGACAACTCTCAGACCTCTGCACTGAGCATACACATGACATTTAGCAAGTGCGTCACGTCATTGTAACCTTCTGGTCGACTGACTAATCAAATCAATCGAGAGGACTGACACTGAGGAGAAGCGTTTTGCGAGTCTGGTGGTGGACACTCACCCGCCCCGACAGTCGTCAGAATGCTACTAATTGCTTGGAAAACACAAATTAAATATGCAAAATTTGCATTCAAATAAATGTGAGTATGATATGTAACACGTCATTATTAGTGGATGTTTCGCTAGTGCAATGAATTCTCATGACTGCACTTCATAACGACGTTAATAGACAAGATAGACATGGCTTGTAGCAACAGTCTTTTTAATTATGTTTATGTTGAACTCCTTAAACTCTTTCAGCTCAACAATTTCAACATTTTCAGGGACTAATAACATCAAATGAATCAACAATTAAACATACGGGGGTTGGTTGCAGTATTACCACAAAACTGCATTGTTGGATACCGATGGAAAGGAATGTCTATAGTGCCACAGCCCTGTGTGCTGTAAGGGCCCTCGAGTGGCCCTTGTTTTAGGGCCAGTGTAATCGACCCACCACTGTGGGCGTTGGTAATACCTCCCCAGTGTCACCCTGCCTTTAAGTGCTACCTTGTTCTGGCTGGTTTACATGCTGATCTGCCAATAAAGCATCTCAGTGTGTAAATCAGAGTAGGGGATGGTAGAGCAAGAGATAGCAAGAGAGAGAGAAGATATGGGGTTGATGGAGAGATGCCGAGAGCTGCTAATTAAGAGTATCGACAGCATAGAGATTATTTTAAGAGGAGAAAATGAGTTGAGAACATGGCCATGAGAACACAGACCGGCAAATCCTGGAGCACAACAAGAAGAATCTCAGGGACAGAGGGAGAGAAGAAATACTGCCTCATCAGTGCTGGAAAGAGCCTAGTGAGGTCTGTTGGAAGACAAACAATAAGATCAATGCCAGTCAGTGTTTGACTTCATGATCTAAAGCATGCATTGACTGGAACAGCTGAAACATCCATAGCTCTTTAGCTAAAAATGTCCATAACCATAGCTCTTGTTTTGGCACACACACACGTTCTGAGAAATGAATGAGCTTTTATTAAGAGCAGGATGAGGAAGAACTGTTTTTTTCCCCCTAAAAAGTACAGAGAGTGTACAGGGATGAGAGGATGGCAAGCAAAGGGAATCAGGAAAACAGATCCCACTGACAGGAGGGGAATAGTGGCAGAATATGAGAGGACAGAATTATGAGTGGAGCCTGAAATAAAGAGAACATTTCGATGCCAAGAGATCAATGTGGAGATGAGTTGCGGAGATGGAGCATGAGGTAGAGCACAGGGAACGAGTGAGTCACCTACCTGGCAGCTTGAAGCACTCCACCAGAGGGCTTTTGAGGAACGGACCCCTTGGGGAAATGCCCCAGGAGGGAGGGATGGTGTGCATATGTGTGAGTGGGACTATCTGTGTGTGCAATTGTTTACATGAAACATGTCAAATTAGTAGCTATTTTAATGAATGAATTCATTATTTAGCTATTTTAATGGTCTTCTGTACCTTTCTCTCTCTGGTGTGTTCTTTGGCAGGGAAGGGAAGATGGTTGTTTTATCCCTGGCGATCGGATTGGCCGAACAAGATGACTTTGCCAACCTTCCAGACCTTCAAGAGGCACCAGCGGGCCAAGAAACACCACCCCCCGACAAGAGGTATGATGAGAGACTGAGAGAGCGAGAGAGAGAGAGAGATGTGGGGGAGGGGAGAGATGGAAGTCACATTGAATGTATGTGTTGAGAAGGACAAGGTTGGAGGAATTGGCATAGTGTGTGTGTAAAGCTTCCTGTGGAGATTGTGGGCTGTTTAAAGATTACAGCGTCATAGGCGTGTATGAGAGAGAGAGAGAGAGAGAGAGAGAGAGAGAGAGAGAGACGATGGGAGAGGGGGATAGAGAGAGCACACCAATAGGAGTCATTCCATCTGTCGTCCAGTGTCCTGTAATTGGACAGGGACTAGTGAATCCTGTGCGACTCTCTGGTTGTGGTATGTAGTGATGAAATTAAGCTCTGTCACTGTGAGTGGTTAAAGTGTAATGAGCTTTTTCCCAATTTAATGGGATTCTGGGTTCCACAGGATGGTCTGCTAACCACCATTCACAGGCTTTAGTATTATGAAATCAGCCTCAGCCAAGATGACCAGTCCCCTCCCTGTGACTGTGTGACTGATTCTTCTCTGGCCAGTGGTGACGCTACTTGAGGGGAAAGCCGGACCACAGCTGCTGGGTCTTCAAGGCAAATGTGACTGGCAGATTTGAAATCTGTTAGGAGGCCTGAGCCTTTAAAAATGGCAATTGACAAACCTAGTGAATGGGTGGTGAAGGTTAAATATGTTTGAAATATGAAATGGTGTATCCTGATCATGTGGCCATCGCTATTAAGGGCTAGAAACGACCTAATTTGTATTTATGCATGGATAAACCAGCAGCTAAATGTCAGCTCCCATCCTGTTAGCTGAGAAAGCAAGAGCATTTGGGAGAGTAGAATGGGGTCAATTTGAGCTAGATCGGCCCGGTGGAAAAACATGTCCTGGTGACGTCTCTCTGTGGCCCTGTGAGAACTATTTTCTCCTCAGCTCGGTAAAACTCTTGACTCAGCTTGTTTTCTGCAGGTAAGATTTATTCAGTGTTCTTCTCAGGCAGTTTCAGAGTACAGACACATCAGGTAAGAAGATGCTATGGATGTCTTACATTTACATTTACATTTAGTCATTTAGCAGACGCTTTTGTCCAAAGCGACGTACAAGGGAGATAACAATCAATCTAAGAGCAATAGAACCTGATGTAACAATAAATACTGCTTTTTTTTTTTCAAAAATAGATTACACATAGAAAGAAAAGGAAAAAGAAGTGCGGGACTGTCACTGCTGAAGTGCAAGTTAAGCCAAGGTGCCAGTTAGGAAGGGAGGTGTTCTCTGAAGAGTTGGGTCTTCAAGAGCTTCTTCCACCTCACAAGAGCTGCCATAGCTCAAACTTTACAACCTAGATATAGGACTCAGCGAGGGGGGTGACAGCAATCACCATTGTGGCTTGTGGCCCGACTCTGCCTTATGACTCTTCCTTATGGTCGTGATGAACGTCTGAGTCTATCTTCGTCACTAAAGGAAAGTGCATATTTCCCCATAAAGCATATAATATGTCAGCATGTTCAGGGGAATCACCAAGCAATCTGCTAATTACTTGTCCTACTCTCTCTAGAGACAGCAAGCACATATTACAGAAATAACAAAGCCCTGGCTTGTGATGCACACATGCTTACTTTTCCATATGTGCATACATACATACATATTCAGCTGGAAGCTTTCACCTTGCAGTCGTCTCCTCAGATTCTACCACGCACTGTCGATGCAAATTGCAGCCTGCTTTCTCTACCCTTCTAACGTTTACTTTTTATTTCCTTTTCGTCTCTCCCTCGTTCTCTCTCCACCCTCTAGTTTCCCGTCAGCATGGTTTGTCCTCGGCGCCTCTCTCTCTCTCCCTCTCGTGTTCATCAGCGCGGTGAGGGTTTGATCTGGGGGTGGGGGTGGGGGGTTGGGGTGTCGTGACGGGGTGCCGGGTGGGGGCGTGCTGCTCATTAGATGGCAACATGGTCCCTGGCGCCTCACGCCCGGCTATTTATACACCCGCCTCCGTCTGACGCTCACAACGGCACCATCCCCTGACAGCTCTTCATGACACACACACACACACACACACACACACAGACGGGCGTACTTCACAGACACTCTGCCTTGGTGAGAAATGGAGGTATGAAAAGAACTGCAGGGTAAATGAACAGACAAACTTCTCAGATACTATAAGTGTCCTTGGATACGGGGAGTCTTGACACCATACCTGTACACACCACATGGGAATGGGAGACATCACATAAAGTTCAGCGCACCCTCCATCATGAATGTCTCCACATAATTGAATCTAGGCACTGCTGTGGGTTCTTCTCTCAGAGGCAGATCTCAGATGATGTATTGTGCTGTCTAGTAAAAGCCAATAAGACATTATCACGCTCATCGTCAAGTGAGGTATGCCGAACATGCAGGCTAAAATAGGCATCTGACATTCTTGCCTGAGCAGACCTCTGTGGCCCAATAAAAGCCATGTTTCACAGCCATATTGTCCTGACCCCGGTAAAAGCCTTAACCCTGCAGTATAACACCCGGCCGTCAGTGATGGGACCAGTGCACCTTCTTCATCCTCTGGCCTGCCTGCCTGCCTTTGGGGACATCTGTCAAGCATCAGCCTTTAATCACAGCCAGTCTGGGGCCCGAAGGGGGGTCCACGAGGCTGCGGTGGCAGAGTGTCCTTGCCCGACTAATAACCACATTCAATCATCATCGCTGTCCAGGCCTCCGTCTCTACCCCATGAGTCGCTGCCTCTCTCGGCCCACCCACTGGCCTTTTGACGAGGACCAGCGGACAGCGGATGATGGATGATGGATCCCCCCAAAGACAGAGAGAGAAAACAATGCGCCCGCCATGATGCAGGCCCTGGGCCCTCTCCCGGGAGATCAAACAGAACCAGAGATGTGAGGGTGGATGTGAGTCTGGAGAGCGTAGCGCTGTGCTGCAGGTGTGCCGCTGCATGACGGGGATCTGAAAGGCGCTGCTTCTTTGCAGTGTCATTCTAAAGGTCACGGTCTCACTGAGGTGCGGTGCAGCGGTGTGCCCTTACAAAGGGCGAAGCGGCAGGATAATAAAGCGTTTACACGGACTGCCATTTAGCCGTTGTGGAAGATAGATGTTAATGTATGCGTGGGACAGGGTGCACGCTTGGAAAACGCAGGCGGAAGCAGGTTCAGGGCAAGGTACAGAGTGAGCTACAGGACCATCCACTGTTCCTGCCCTCTTCACAAACCCTTACCAAGCAACTCCTTGGGGAGTGAAACTGTTAATCAAAGTTCTTGTACGCAGTGTTGAAATAATTGTCTCCTTTTCCCCCTGCAGCCCTTGTGGCCCAGTTAGAAATGAATCTCAACATAACAGCCCCCTGAAGTCAACCATCGACCCTACACAGCCCCGCCGGGGCCCCGGCCAGATCAATCGGTTTCAGAAACAACTAATACATCAACATAATGTAAGAGCTAAACTGTTGAACAGCTCTGGAAAATGGTCGAGGAAAGCCATGAGGAAATTGCCTTTTCAGGTGGTGACAGATATCTGTATCAATATGTACATCAGCACTGATCAATCACCTTTCTCAACGAGGTCGGCTTCTGGGGTGCCTGGAGCCTCTACTGAAACGGCCCCACACACCAACTGGATCTCTGGAACTGGAAACAGTAGCGTAGTTGACTCCATTGCCACTAGAATCTTGAAAGTGTGCCAGCCATCATGTTGTTTGGATGACGTGTCTGAAACAGCATCTCTTCCACTTTAACCAAGTAAACGTCGCTTTGATGATGACAGGTGACATGAACATGAAGAAATGAAGAATCTTATGACTGACCTACTTTTTTTCAAAGTAAGATACATAACCCAAGAACATCCTGAGTGAAAAAAAAGTCAGTTTCCAAAAGCCGGGCAACAAAGCACATCACTCTAACTGGTGACCATATAATGGTAACATTAGAGACTGAAATTAACACATAAAGACACTGCGTCGAATTAGCATGTCAATTATGCCGTTAGCACTGGTTGTGAAGCTTCTGAACTGCCTGCTCAGTTTATGTAGTTCATGTATGACAATATATCTTCCACAGTCTCTGGTTAATAAAAAAGGCAGGCTTTCCTCTTGTGCATGATAGGATGTGGTAATTACAACGGCCTCTACCGCCTATGGGCTCCATGTAGAAGTGAGTAGCTCACTGCTTGAAGCCCTCCAATGTTCCTGAATCCATCCCTCATATGAATAAGCAGCTGCAGCCAACCATATGTACTGGAGCAGACACCAGTGTTGATGAGCTCTCGGAGAATGATGAAAATATTTGTTGACGACTGAGACGCCCTAGGAATTTTGTTGATTTGGTACTTTCACAGCTGTGCTTAAACCTGCCAGTGCAAATATTTTATGTTCTTTAAAAACTGAAGCCTTGAAAATGAGTTTGATTGAAAGCTACTTGGAAGCATGTTTAATTGCAGGCAGAAACACCATCCAAACAACACCAAGATCACCCCCAGCAGTGCCATTAAAAGCACCCCCAAACTACGGATAGTTTTCCTCAAATATGGCTTGTAGCGAAGAAGGAAATGCAAATCTAAATTAGGTGTAGAACTCATTCTATTTCCAATTACCTGCACGTAAATGAAGATAGTGTGTGACAGTTTGAGCTTGATGATACCAAAAAATCGAGCACCTTTGCCACTGTTCAGCACTCTAATTAAAAGCCATGCAACATAAAAGAGAAAAGGTTAAGTGGGTGTGCTGATGACACGAAAGGAACTGGAGCAGCATTTGTTGAAAACACATCAAACTCATGTAAGGAGTTAGATTTCAAATATTAGGAAGGAAGAACAAAGATGGTACAAAACAAAATGATGGTTGTTGCTCCTAGATACACTGAGGCATGTACATGGTGGTGCATTAAAAAATAGTCTTTATCTCCCATCAATTGAGCTGAAATACAGGTGGGGAGGCAACATGCATTATGAGAAATGTATGTATATATATATATACTTGGTTTAGCCTCTTTGCCTCTCTGTGGACTGCAGAAGAGTTTCTAAAGTTGTGCTTCAGACAGTGGCATGGCTGACGTCCTGCATGAGGGGATCGACATTAATACGGAGTACAGCAGTTGCTTTTAGGATGAGAACAACAACGAATTAGAAGATTCAATTTTCATTTGATTGGTGATAAGGGGGTTTTCACTGAGGAACTATGGTTGTTACTTGTGACGGAGACAAATCCATACGCAGAACAAAGAAGGACTGAATCTCCAGCAGTAGGTGGACACCGGTTACGGTGAAAGAAACTTAAACATTCATTGTGTGTCACTATGGGCATTCTTCAGCCGACAGCGAGGAGAGATTATTGGTGACCAAAGAAGTGGCTTTCTCAGACAACCTTCCCCAAAGCCATGTCAACGGACAGATTTGAAATGATCTAGAGGGTAATACAAATAATAATAACAAATTATGACAAGCAAATATTTTCACCTAGAAGATAACTTGGACTGCTCTGACAAGCAGTGGAAACTAAAAAACGGTTTCTCAACCAGTCAATTTCAGTCACTCTATGAGGTGAAGGGCTTTGAGACGATAGAGGAGAGCTGGGTGAAACTCATGACTCACCTTCCATCAGTATCCCCCCCTCAAACCAACAGAACGAGGTGTGGGTCATGGCCAAGAGCACCACTGGCCATGTCACATATCTCCCAGTCCGTGAGGGGACACAGGAGAAGGGCACTTGCTCACTGAGTCATCATGGATTTAGCCAGAGCCTTACTGTGGGTCTAATCTGCCCATTGTAATACAGGACTTGTACTCGCTGGTGGAGCTTTACCAGGACATGAGGAGCCTTGGACTGGACGCCTGTGGCACAGTTCATGCTGCTCCTAAGAATCAGACCCCTGAGCAGGCAAGCAACGTGGGGCAAACATGAATTCAAAGTGGTTCAAAAGGACAACCTCACGTTCTGTGTTTGGCAGGACTCCAGGGCTGTCGTGGTGCTATCTAATTACCCTGATCCCACTAAGAAAGGGCCAGACAAGAGAAAGAAGCAAGAGCACAACCAAACCAAGGTTTGAGTGCCGGTATTCTTTACCGACACCCAAAAATACATTAAGGTATGGATTTGTTGCATTAGATCAGTTCAAGCATTGCTCAAAGAAATGGTGGAGGAGTCTCTTCTTCTTTTTAAAGGCTGTCCGATGCTATAACGCATACATTGCTGGAGTAAAAACATTCATAGCCAAGTACAAGAGTGGCTACGTAGGACCCTAATTTTATTGATGGGCAATGGGCAATCCTATCAAATTAGGACCCACAGAGCTGGCTGAAGGACTTGGCATAGGAACTTGTTACCCTAGTGACAAACAAGTGCCCCTCAACCAAGAGTGCCTGAGGTAGCCACATCTGAACATGGCTGGGACAGACACACACACACACACACACACACACACACACACACACACAACCAAGAGTGCCTGAGGGCGCCACATCTGAACATGACTGGGAGAGACTCAGAAGACACGGATCTACAGGGCGTGTGCTCTGTCAACGAATGGCACTGGTGCTTGTGCCACTCCCACCATCCATGGCGGCAGACAGTGCAACGGGGCTGTACACATCGAGTGCTTTGGCAAGCACATCTGCAGACTACAGTAGAAGATGACTTTATTACAGTGCCACGTTGTTTTTACTCTGCCACTTATGCTCTTGCTGTGCCCTAAATGTATTTATTTTTAATAGTGTAGGGCAAACACAATAACACTATAATGTCCAGTTAAAGCCAAATTGTTAAGCTCTTAGATGTTTTTTATTTTTTATTTCAGGTTTCTAGCTTTTACAGAGGCTGAGAAATAAAGGTTTAAGTGAGTGTTCTTTTTTCAGAAAACCCTCACGTTTCAGGATGTTGTGAGAGTGCTTTTTATAGGGCACCTCAGGTCATAATGGGTTAATACTTTGAAGTGTTTTTACAATGCTGCATTGGTACTTTTGCTTAAAATCTGAATACTCCTTCCACCACTGTATACCTTGATGGTGTGATAAAAAAAATCTTTAATGTTAATCGGCACCCCTGTAACTGTGTAATGAGGCGGTCGGCCAGTATTGATTGGAGATGGTGAAGCAACATGATGCGGTGCACACAGGACCAGGCCTCTGCCCTGTCTTGTTGTTGTGGATGCCACCACTCTGCATGGCCTTTTACAGGAGGAGCAGCCTGCTCAGGCGGCCAGCTTAAGTCGGTCTGTCAGGGAGAATCACACTAAGCAGTAACCACGCTCCCAGATGCAGGCACACTCACACACACACAGGCACACACGCACACACACATACACACACGCACACACACACACACACACACACACACACACACAGACGCGCACACATACACACACACACACACACACACACACAGACACACACACACACACACACACACACACACACACACACACACACACACAGGCATAGACACACGCACACACACACACACACACACACACACACACACACACAGACACGCAGACACACACACACACACACACGCGCACACACACACACACACACACACACACACACACACGCATAGACAGACAGACAAACACACTCCGTCAGGGCTGCCAAGCCAGGACACGGCAGCTCAGTATCGCCAGCATCCCCGTGATATGGAAATAAAGGTTGGCCAAGCGTGACAGTACCGGGGCTTACTGCGCGCGCATCCATCCATCCACCCCCCCCTCCAGACATGCACAGGCACAAGCTCAGGCACAAGACATAAATAAAGTCTTAACCCTCTCCCCTGCTCCACGAGCTGGGCCCACTGTGAAAGGCTGAGTTACATGCACTCCTGCTCCACTACCTCCAGCTTAGGCCAACGCTCCTCCTGCCTGACACGCTTCTGGAGCCACGCTGTGTTGCTCCGGTCTGGATGTCTCGTGCCATTCCATCTATTCCATGTCCACTGAATAAGAGAACGACTGTTTTTTTGTATAGCTTTTGGCCCCAGGGATTATTGGACCATGTTGCCCAGATAGCAGCTGACTCTCGGGCGTGGATCCGTCCTTGATCTGAGTCGCACCCGTTTCAGAACCAGATGCCCTCCAGCTGGTGGTGTTTGCAGGACCCGACAAGTGCAGGCCGCAACAAGCTCTTTTTCTTTGAATGCGCTCGTGAACTCAATTTGTTTTTGTTTCAATCTCATTTGTTCATGCCTTAAGAAAAAACCATGGGAGCTCCTTATGTAAAATGACTTCTACTGGAGAGTGTTTACCCACAGTCTCTTCAGCCACTGGGATGAGATGAGGATGCAGCCTCTGTTCCGCTTTGACCTCCAATTGGAGCAACCTCTTCTTGTATTTAGGTTTCAGCCGACTTGCACTGAGCAGCAGAGCAAGAGTTGGGCTAAAAACAACAAATGTAGGTCAGCGCAAAAGAAGAATTTTTATAAATGCCACTTCTGTCTCTGGCAGCTTCTTGCTGCTAGCGCTGAGTGCTATGCTGTTTGAGTCAGAACAGTGAAATAATGAAATAAAGATGGCTTATATAATCCATGCGCCTTTGAAGAGTCTCCTCCTGAGTGCAAACAGTGGAACTTGGAACTGCGTGTGGCAGGGTGCTGTCGCTTCGCCGCAGCTCATTTCATTTCTCTAAAAATTAATTGAATTGAAATAAAAACGTAGTGCATGGTGGCATCTGTCCAGCTGAGGAAGAGTGCCTCTTAATGAACGGAGTGTTACAGCCGAGAGGGCGCACACACCCACATCCTTACACAAACACATACACATACACACACACACACACACACAACCCCCTCAGCCCCCACCCCCCCCCCAGGCCAGGTCTCTGTATGCCACCTTATTCAAAGGTTTGACCACGGGTGGGGGCCTCTGCTTGTCCGGAGGGATCCTCAGAGAAGTGTTACGTAATGAATACAGCAAAAGAAGACCCAGCATACACGGGGGGATCTCAAGGTTGTGAGTTGAAAGGGGCTTTCTTGTAACATGCAAAGGAGTATCCCTTATTAAAGCCAGGGACTGGAAAATCAGACTGAAAACCAGCAGCGCACAGGGGAACTCAGACCTCGAGTACCTCACAGCGGTGCGCTTCAGCTTCAGGCAGGGTGGCGGTGCTGTAGAGCTGGAGGTCGGCTTTCTCCCAACAGTGTGTGTGTGTGCATGTGTGTGTGTGTGTGTGTGTGTGTGTGTGTGTGTGTGTGTTACTCAGACCTCGAGTACCTCACAGCGGTGCTCTTCAGCTTCAGGCAGGGTGGCGGTGCTGTAGAGCTGGAGGTCGGCTTCCGCCTACAGTGTGTGTGTGTTCATGTGTGTGTGTGTGTGTTTGTGTGTGTGTGTTTCTCAGACCTCGAGTACCTCACAGCGGTGCGCTTCAGCTTCAGGCGGGGTGGCGGTGCTGTAGAGCTGGAGGTCGGCTTTCTCCCAACAGTGTGTGTGTGTGTTCATGTGTGTGTGTGTGTGTGTTTGTGTGTGTGTGTGTGTGTGTTACTCAGACCTCGAGTACCTCACAGCGGTGCTCTTCAGCTTCAGGCAGGGTGGCGGTGCTGTAGAGCTGGAGGTCGGCTCCCCCCCGACAGCTCCATTAACTGGGCTCTGGATGGAGGGGAGGTGTCGGAGTGTTTTGTTCCTGTTTGCCTTAATCGCTGACGGGGCTGCCGCCGCTGCGACCCCGAGGCTCATCCATCACCATTGACTGTCTGGGGTGGGGGGGGTGGGGGGTGGGGGGGGGGTGGGGGGTGGGGGGGGGGTGATGTCAGCAACGAGGTAGTGGGGGATCTCATTTGAGGCGCCCTGTACCGGACCGTCAGCACGAGCGCGACGTGGCCCACGGTTACTGTATGTTTATGGATGCATGCCTTCGCCATGGAGCGGCCCCTCCTCTCTCCCTCCTCTCTCCCTCCATCATCTGGTTCCACTCCATGTCTCTCTCCCTCCTCCTTCATTATTCAGCTCTTCCTTCCTCAAACGCCCCTCTCCATCATCCAGTCCCCGCATGGCTGTATTAATCCCCCCAACACCACCACCCCACGCCCCATATCCCTGTCACCTCAGCCACCCGGGCGTTTCTTGTTCCCCTCTCTCTCTCTCTCTCTCTCTCTCTCTCTCTCTCTTCCTCTCTCTCTCTCTCTCTCTCTCTCTCTCTCCCTCTCTCTCTCTCTTCCTCTCTCTCTCTCTCTCTCTCTCTCCCTCTCTCTGGCGAGCCCTCGTTCTTCCCCAACTCACCTTTCCATTCTCCCCTTTCTGCGCGGCGGTGGATCCTCCTGAGGTGTTGACGGCCTCTCTGATGGGATGATGTCAGTACTGTGGTGGGCTGTCAGGCTGCATGACTGTCACTAGGCGTGGGGTTTGGGTTACATCTTCATCTGCATCGCCGCTGAATATCAGAGCAGGGAAATGAAAATCCCCCACGGCCACAGAGAGAGCACCATGCCACAGACACACACGCACACACACACACATGCATGCACACACACGCGCACACATACACACAGACACACACACATGCACACACACACACATGCACGCACACACACACACGCACGCACGCACACGCACGCACGCACACGCACACACACATGCACACACACACACACACACAGCCAGACTCACCCCACACATGTGACAGTGAGCAGTGGAACTGGCATACCCGGAATTCTCACATCCAAGCAAAAAACACCCTCATAAATTCACACGTTTTATATTAAAGCCCGGACAGAGGGGAGGCATAAGCAGATAGACAGAGAGATTGATGGATGGGTAGATGAAGACACACCGAGGGAACAAGGAAGAAATGGTGAAAAGAATCGGGGGGAAAAAGGGAAATAAGTGCAGTGTTCTGCGTACGTTAACACAAAGCACTCCCACTCCCTGGGGACGGGTTCTGTCCATTACATCTGATCTGCCATAAGGGAGATCTAGATTGCTCCGAGGGAATCATGGGAGTCTTTTTTTTTGTATTTCCTCCACTCCATTTTTGCGCACAGCGCAATTCCCACCCACTCACAACGCCTCATAAGGATGTTCATATCACAAACCGTGTTTGCAGCTGTTGTGGTAATGGATAATATTGTGGCTCATAAGTGCATTTTTTCTGCATGACTGCATGACTTTGTCTCTGTTTGCTCTCAGACCCCCCCCCCCCCCCCCCCAGATAAAGCAAAGCATCTTTTTATCAACAGCAGGTTGTGGTTTCAGTCTGTTTGCCTTGTATAAATACATACAGATTACAAATAGAAGAGGGAGGTTAAATTGTGTTACACTGTCATTTCCATTATGCAAACCAAGTTGTAGCGGAATCATGAATCACTGGTTCATCGTAAGCAGTAGCCATCTTAGTGTTGCTGTGATACGGCAGCATCTCTTCTGCTCGCACTGAGACCGTAGAAACAGCATTTGCGCTTCTCCCTCTCGCCTTGGCAAAATGTCTGCCCTTATCTTAGTCTGTGGTGAGCAACAGATTTAATTCAATCTCAGGACAGCCAGCAAGTTGGCTCTTAGGCCAAACAAAAGATAAATAAGACGGTGTTTAACAGGCCACCGCTGGGAGGGCTGCTGTCTACTGCTTCACAGGGAGTCGGGGAACTGGAGCAGAGAGTGGGTTAAGCTAAGCAGTGCAGAGACTATTCTTTATTCTGGCTGACGCTTGTTGAGAAGCACCGTGCCTTTCTGACTAAATAAATTAATTAAGGACTGCTCTGTAAGAGAGAGGGAGTCCGGCAGATTCAGGCCTCCTGGGACAGGGTCCACCTCCAGGCCGATGATTGCACCTCAGCTGGATGGAGGAAAAGGTCAGCGCCCAGGGCCGAGGTCAGGTGAAGCACGGGGTCGAAAGTTCAGAGTTCAGGTGTCAGGATGGAGTGTAATGAGTGTGTGTGTGTGTGTGTGTGTGTGTGTGTGTGTTGTGTACAAATCATTTGGTTCAGCATCTGATGATAAGTAATGATGTATGTGTTCGTGATCATTCGTTCCAGATGGTGTGCTTTTTGAATTTATATAGATATTTATGGTAAGTAGCTTGTGTGTGTGTGTATGTATGTGTGTGAGACTATCGGTGAGTTATGTACTCCTGTGCTGGTGACGCAAAAGCCATCCATCCCCTGAGAGGCTTGCCCCTCAGGCCTGGTTAACTGATGAGGTCTCGCGAGGACTGTTGCTCCCATAGGTCTGCAGGCACAGACCTGGCTAAAAACTCCCCTGACACCAGGCAGGATGCCCCCAGAGGCCACCATCACCGCTGGATTAGTTTAAGCTGAGGGAATCTAAAAAGCTTGCCGACTGCGAATTAGTGTTAGGCCAGGGAAAGCAGTCAGTTTCCTATAGCTTCAACAGGAATTAGCTGATACAGGGCCTGGGAAAGCTGAAATATGGAGTTACAGTGTCATGTTAGTTACCAGGCTAGATGTCGATTTCATACAGCATACTCAACACATAAGGATAGCATCTCTTTCTTTATGTTTAGAAACCTGATCAACCTCTGATCAACCAAATTATGTGTCTGGAGCCAACCAAATCCCAGTCCAATGTCTATGAAAATGAGACAAGGTGAATATATGTTGGTTGTAAACTTAGTAGTCATATTTTACACAGCCAAAGTGATGTGTGAAGAGTCTCAAGATTATTAAGGCCCATTGCTAAGCCTCTATGAAAGTCAAACATTTTGAGCAGTGTTATACCATTGGATTTATAACGGCTTAATAATGTAATCCTTTGTCTTTTGTAAGTTTTGTAAAAAGACCAATGTCATAAGGGATTCTGTCTCCAACCCTAATGACAGTCTGAACACCTTGGATTTGCATCCTTTAAAGTCTCAATCTTCAGTTCTCAGTTCTCAGTTCTCAGCCTACTGCTGCCGCCTCCCCTCTCCTCCCCTCCCCTTTCCTGTTTGGTAAAGAAAAGAAAAGTAATTAGACAGTGTGTTGGATTACAGGACAGTCAGCCAAACTCCGTCTCATGTAGTGTTTTAATCTCAGATTTAGGAGTAAAGACTGCTGAAGAAGGTCTTGGCGTTCTACCGTTCCATCTCACTGTAGCAGTGTCTCATGAAGAATGGATGCCCTGCACCGGTGTGTTCCTTCAGGAACATGCCTCCTTTATTGAAGGCAGCTTCTGATAAGGTGATGTGTCCGGGTGGATATTCACTGTTTTTGGCCCAAGGACCACTCTGTTAGTTTTGCCCAGTGTACTGTGACTCAAATTTACATAATTTGTCTTTGCTTTTGGCAAGTCTTCAGCAAAAAACAACGGCTCTGGTGGTGTTCTCCTCGGCTGGAAGTCCAGCAGCTGGCAGGTTGGTAGAGCACCACCTGAGGACCACAACCGGCCTGAGAGAAGGGTCAGAGGGAGGGCATCAGCAGGCAGGAACATGCCCACAGGCGCTGTTCAGAAACGCACTCTGGCTTCCAGCTCTGGAGGGTGTGACTGAAGGTCCTGAAGGTCTTGTAAAGCAGGCTTGTTGCACCTTTCAGAAGCATGGGTAACCATGGTTTCAAGAGATTATGTTTCATTTCTCATAATGTGCTTCTCAAGGTTTGGGTCACGTTGCACACATGCCCATAAAGTAAGTGTGTCTTGCCTTGGAGGCTAGATCATTTTTAATACGTGAAAAGAAGAATGATAGCCTTTAATGGCTTGCCACGATCAGAAAAGGACTCCATGCCGTGGTTACAGTAACCCTTTGAGGCAGTTTGTGTCCTTGCCTTCACTATAACCCCCCTAGAGGAAACTGCTGTCGCCATGGTGACTTGAACTGCAACCATTTCTTTCACAGCACTGTTGGGATGTCATGGTTATGATGGCGGGGTCAGGAGTCATGTAATCTCAGCCTGGTTTCCAGCCTGCCCTCAGAGCTCCAGGCAGCCTCTGTAGACTGTAGCTGTATGGTCAGGCACTGACTGAGAGGTTGCAGAGAGAGAGAGAGAGAGAGAGAGAGGGAGAGGGAAGGAGAGAGAGAGAGAGAGAGGGAGAGAGAGAGAGAGAGAGAGAGAGAGAGAGAGAGAGAGAGAGAGAGAGAGCGCACAAAGAGAAAGCCAGCCAAGCTAAGGCAGATAAGTGGATTTATGTTCATTTGAAGGCCACATGCCAAGATTGATGGAGAAATTCCACAACACAACACACAGAAAAGTTTATACGTCTGACTTATAGTTATATTTGTGAGCTTGTGTATGTGTGTTTGAGTGTGTGTGTGTTTCTTCTGCGTGCTCAGGTGTGATGTTGGTGGGGGGTGTGTGTGTGATGGGATGGGATGGCTTGGCAGGGTTTGTCCCTATGGAATCGCTCAGCAGCTCTGGTGCGGACTGGCTTCCTCTCCTCACCTGTCACATTGGTTGGTGGCGCAGGTAATGTTTTAATAGACAAGGATATGATCACAGGCCATTGTTAACTCTAGCAGCCTTAACCGTATGACTGACAGCATGCATTCATGTAGGTGTATAAAATGATAGTGTAGATGTGCATGCACGGACGTATGAGCCCAGCGATTGGCTGATCTGTGACCTGTGATATATCCTCTAGTCTTGCTCTTGATGTGTGTGTGTCTGTCTGCTGGCCCGTGTGACCCCACTGGAAAGCCTCCCTTTCCGACACATCCCAGGTGTGCCCCGCCATCTCTCAGCCGTTGCCTTGCCAACGGTCCAACCTCCTTCGCTGGTGGCGTTTTGGGTGATGGCCCGTCTTTTGTTCTGGGCTCCATCGCCCCTCTCTGGCAGCCTCCAGCCACTGCAGGCTCGAATGGCCTTAAAATGCCGTGTTGTGTCAGCCCCTCCAGCAGAAAAACAGTGTGTTAGCTTTGGCACCTCGGCCAGCCCCACTGCCAAACCCAGTGGAATGTGAAGTCAGCATGGATTAGCTGACATATCTCATGCAGCTCGTTGGCATTTGTTCTTATCAGCGTGGTGCTAGGGGACAGATGCCCACCCGTCTAGCATACCTGAATCAATTCCGTTGTTTTTGTCTCAATATTGTGGCCGTGCTCTGGACTCTGGAGCCCTAAGTGGAGCTGAGTCATATTGGGACAGGTTCCCTGATTGCTGTGTGTGGGTGCAGCAGCAGCCCCGCTCCCTTATTAACCTCAACTGAGAGAGACCTCCGAGAGGTTTTTTTCAAAACGGGGGGGAAATTTGATGCTGGACAAACAGGAAAAATGGCTGCTGTGCTGAGACATGGGCAGACCTGCCCCTCCCCTCTGAATGGAGGAGAAGAGGAAGAGAGAGGGATGGAGGGAGTTCAAAATGAACAGTTCTTTGATTTAGGTAAAGCCTCCTGAAGTAGGATGGAAAAAGAGGGTGGTCAAGGCTGGCTAGAACACACTGGGATGAGCTTTTGGCATCAAAGACCAACTCAGTCTTTGTGGACCAAAGCATCTGCATAGTTAGGCTCTAGCCCAGCACTGCTTGCCATAATAGCAAAGCACGGCATCTTATGTGTGGCAAAAGGAGCTGTCCACCTGCTTAGACAGCATTGAACCACAGCTTTGCAGATCTTTAGACATTTTACTCTTATCTTTAGCTCATATCACCCCCCATATTATGTTTCTGTCATTATGCTGTTGCTTTTCTTGTGGTTTTTCTACTAGGCTATTTGATACGTTTCTTAACATGATTCATTACTCCTCTTCTGTTCAAAATTAAGCTTTTTGTTCCTACCTAATTACAGAACCAAGCTACCAGTGTTACATCATCTTGTTCACACCAAATCTGAGAGGGGATGTCAGTGGTGTTGTTAAAAGAATTAAACACACTGAGAAACTGAATCCTACTTTGGCTTAACCACAGTATAACTCATCCCTGCATGCTTCACAGTTCAAAGAAGGGATACTACATCCCCAATCCCCAAGGGAATGTTGTAATCATGTCTTTTAATTGAGATTATGTAATTTTCTCCCCTATTACAAAAGAAAATCAAGTTTACTTTAGAATTTGTGCTGGTAGTCTTTCCAGTGTGCCCAAGGAACATTTAGTAGTGGAAATGTACATTTCATTGCGTTTGCTTAGCCAAAAGGTCAGAGCGTGTGCTTCTGCATCTTCTGGCACCATTGCTGAAACTTGCTTGGCAGTAGCATCTTCAGTTAAGTGAATAAGGTCTTCATTAGCATACTCACATAACAGGACACACGCACTCATGTAGATCAAACAGTTCCGTTCTCCCCCTTTTCAGTTTCATTGTTATCCTCTTTGATTATTTATATTTGACAGCCAAAATGCTGTTGCCTCTTGTCTTTTCTAAGAGAATGTCTTTTCACAATCCCTGCCTTCTTCTTCTCCTCCTCCTCCTCCTCCTCCTCCAGCTCTCTCTCCTACTTCTTTTTCTTCTTTCAGCCTTGCCGCCACTCTGCCTCCAGCCATTCTCTTCCCTCACTCACCCTCTTCCTTTTGTGTGTGTGTGTGTGTGTGTGTGTGTGTGTGTGTGTATCTTAAGTTGGTATGTTCTTTTGTCTGTGGTAACACAATTTCTTTTCTTCTTCTTCTGCTTCTTCTTATTCTTGGTTTATTCAGACTGAGGTATTATTTTTTGTGGTTGTTGGTGGTGGTGTTTCCAGGTGTCTTTTTTCGATTCCTTTTCTACCCTCCTCCCTTTCTTTTACAGCATTGAGTGAATTGTGTTGAAGTGTGCCTTGCTCTCAATCTTTAAGTTCATTTTGTTAATCCTCCGACTCCTAACTGACAAATCTCTCTGTCGGTCTTTTTCCCCTTGTCACAGATAAATCTTCTAATCCTCCACCCACTCTCTTTTCATTCTTTCCACAGCACCTGCCTGTGATCACTCCTTTCTCCTCGCGCGTAGCGTTTCATAACTCATCCTCGCCCGTTTCTCATTCTCCCTTTCTCATCACACACTATCATTAGTGTTATTCCTCAGTGAGCCTGGTGTCATTTCTGTGTTTCCCGCTCTTATTTGTGCTGTTTGTCCCTCTGTCTCACCAGCCCTATTATATAGGTGGCTTTTATTCTCTCTGTCTTTTTGTTTCTTTTCAATCTCTCTCTCTCTCTCTCTCTCTCTCTCTCTCTCTCTCTCTCTCTCTCTCTCTCTCTCTCTCTCTATCTCCTTCATTTTTGGCCATTATCTGTATGAAATTTGCCAGGGATGCATTTGCAACTCATCTCATTATTCTGCGTTCGGCTTCAGAAACTTGAGCATACAGAGATCACAACACATCCTTTTTTACTTTCATGTAGCTTTCAATACATTTTTCTTTCAGGGCAATTGTAGACCAGAGTTAAGCAGTGGCCTCAGCCTCTGTGGCTCCATACTGTGACTTGAGAGAGATGAAATAACATCCAGCACTCTGTCCCTTTGCCTAATGTGTAGTGTATGGAAGCACAAGAACTGTTAGTATTATGGGTATTCAGTTTACATGAGCCTGAAACTTGAGTGTATCTCTAAACACACTATTTCTTCCTGCTTTCCAGGTCATAGAGATTAGAGATTTGGAGGTTTGTCTCCACTATGCTTCTTAACACTTGGGTATTTTCTCTAAATCAGCTGTTGGCCTCTTATTTTTCCAGTTGCACTTTTTTTTGGTGCTATGGTTGTTATGACTACCACTGAATGAATCGGCACAGCCCCATGTATAATGTAAGAAACAATGGAGTTTGTTTCACTGATTGAAGTTCATATGTACCATTTGCCATCACCCTTTGGATTAGAATGTCAGGTTTTTCCTGCACATGTCTATGAACTGACTCTCTTTCTTATAAGACATTTGGGTAACCCTTTACTTACACCCAGTGTCCGTAAAGCATTATAAACACATACATAAAGGGTTATAAAGTATTCATAATGCCTCATGATGGTTGACATGTATGAAGTCTGTATGACTACAGTATGTATACCTAGTAATGACTGCACTCATAAAGCGTTTCAATGTTGTGTTATAAACCCTTACAGCTTGAAGTATCAGTATGCGTAACTTCTTTTACCTCTTTATAATGGCACTGTTGACATCTTGGCCTTATGTGAAACGCTGCTTATTCACCTAATGCTCTTCATGGAGCTTTATACAGTATGTGATTCCATACAAGCTTTCATAATAACCATTGTGTTGGGCTTATACTGCGTCATAATGTTTTATGAATGTAGTCTGTTTAGGAATGTCTGTTTAGGAATAGTTATCTAGGCTTATGTAAGTTGCTATGATGCATTTTTAATACTTAATCAACATTTATAAATATGTTTAAAATGCTTTATAGATACTGGGATTAAGCAAAGTGTTACCTAAAATTGCCCCCTGCTATCTCAGTACTGTAGACTCTCTGGTGTAATCCTCATTGAACCCCTCCTGTATGGATCAGCCCAGGTAGGTCCTCTTGACTCATGGGGCGACTCTCAGGTGTCTATATCCCAGTGTCTGCTATCTCCTCAGTGAAAATCTATGGAGCCTTTTTTTCCTGGCACAGAGGAGGTATTCCTCCATCCTACTTTTCTCCTTCCCATCCAATGACTCTCTCTCCCTCAGGGGCGCAAACAACAAGCCAGGAAGCAGCCCCAGGGGTCAGACGCCAGACGAGGCCGGCCGCTCCTCAGTATCAGACCTGGCCAACTCACTCACCAGCGACATGCTAATGGTAAGAGTATGTTATTGTTTTCTATCTCAGTTTCAATTCAATCCCATGTCTACATCTATGTTGGAGTTTTTTTGCATAACAGCGTCACAAAGAGCAGTACTTTGTAGATCATTTGACATTTGTTATGATTCATTGCAAGTGCAAAGACAGACTCGCTGTCTATAACCTTGGGGATTGTCATGAAAATTAATCTCACAAAGATATACCCACCATCAGAGGCTCATTAAAATCTCTGAATCAGCAATTATTTTCATTTGTTAATTTGCTCTCTCCGTCAGCATTGGCAGCATTGCATGCATTTAGCAGTCTCCAACCACACCATTGACCTGTCAAACGGAAAAACCACGTCCAAGTGAAAGAGCTTTATCTGAGGAAGGCTAATAATTACGGTTGGAGCACAAAGCCGTGTGAACTGGGGTGGCCGGGCTCGGCTGAGCCTGTGTGTTATTATGTGGGTGGAAAACCCTTTTTAAAGAGACTCTGATGATGTTAATGATGGTGCCTTTGCCGAGCCTATGCCAGAAGGGTGTGCAGCAGGGGTCTGGCACTTAGGTGTTGCCTCGCCAAAGAAGAAGAAGAGCCGAGTTATGGCTGTCTCAGCCTCACTCGTACAGCCATTTGATTCTACTCTTCAATGGTCCAATTGATTTTGATCTCATTTGGTCCAGCCATGCTGCTTTCTGTATGCCTAATGCTCTTGCACTGGTTGTACTGATTGCAATTACATGTCAACTGAAAGCTATGGTAATAATGTTCCAATTACATTCCAGTTTCCACTCATGCAGTTTTCTTTCACATTGATTCCTGCATGTTGCATTTCTCCTCCTTCCATTCAAACGCCTTCAGCAGTCATTGACAAAACAGAATGTGGCACATTGCAGTGGGTCTTATGAACTGAATAGGATACCAAATCATCTATTAAGCATTTGTGAGGCAGCTCGTTCACATCCTCAGCATGTCTGAGCGCAGGGGTAGCATGCTGCTCTAGGGATGTGACATACTTACATACTTACATACATACATACATCTCTGAGCCACCCCGGATTTGCTTCCTCATTTTCTGAAGCGTTTGGAAGGAACAGCATGGTCCAGCACAGAGACCTGGAGGCAACGTGCACAAGAGCATGAGTAGATTACCCAGCAACCCTTGATGCTGTTAATAGTCACACGGGTTGAATAAATATCTACAGTGAGTAACAGGGCCCCCTCAGGCAAGTCCAAAGTAGAAAAAGTGTAGGTTGTAAATTAAGTCAGTTTCTGCATCCTGTGATTCAGATACATTCTCAAGATTAAAAAAAAAAGGCGTGTGAGGCAACTGTGTCAAGGGTCCAGGTGATGAGACCAGGAAGGGCTGCTCCTGTCCACCCACAGGCCTGTATTTTTGGGCCGGGGCCGTAGGAGCTCCAGTGGCTCACACAGTCCTCCAGAAGGTAATTTGCTGACTTTGTGACAGCACAGAACACATGCTGATTGTGTTGATTACCGCCCGTAACGGGGATTAATGCTCACTCTATGGGCAAGAGTAGCCAAGCGCTTCTGATGGGGGTGGGCTGAAAGTCCTCCGTCTTCATGACGTTCATTTATGAGCCACTTCCAACAAACACAAATAGATCTCATCCCATTTTAAAGCCTTTATTTGTCACTTTGTGAACACACATCAAAATACAGATGAGGTTTTATTCCCTAGAGTGTGTTGCCTAAATATGACTAAACAAGTGACATTTAATATATTTCATTAGAAGTAATTACATGAAATAAACATAAGGTTTCATAATATTAATATGTATGGAAATCTGTAATCTTTAGTTAATCCTGTCTTCATAAGAGCCCATATAATAGATGTATATTAGTCCATGTATTAGTCCATGTAGTAGCAGGAGGGTTTTTTGCCTAAGTCTACTTTTTACAGTCCAGCAGCTAATATTAGCAATGCAGTTTAGTTACTGAGAAATCTACAATACAAAAGATTCCTCCTGGTCCCAATTGGTTGCGCCTTTGGGTTTAGTAATCAATGGCAGAATGCACTTTTGAACTGAATGAAAGTGCAGACTCATGGCCTTTTCCAGACTTTTACTGGCTTTTCTCTGCACATAGTGTATTTACTAACATTTCACACATATAAACATTTCAGCTTCAGAATCTGCCATCTACAAAAATAACCTGTGTGTGTGTTCTTGTGGGTCGGTAAGAGGAAAGAAATACTGTATGGTCTAAAGAGCATATAATTGCAGGTTTAACAAGGGTGCTGGGAATATGTGTGAGAGGCAGCTTCCACCTTGACTGACAGGTGAAGAGAAGGGGTGTTGT